>NW_028073437.1:0-65694 GCF_014824575.4 Sturnira hondurensis | reverse complement strand
AAAGCAATATGCAGTTTGGTTCCTCTTCTTTGCTTTGAGCACAGACTTGGAATCCTGCAGACATTTGCTCCTGCTACTGCTGGCTTTTCAGTCTCATTTTTATTAAAAAGCTAACCAGGTGCATTAAGCAGCTCCCTGTTTAATTTCCCATAGAAAAGCAATAGTTTCAAGCAGCCCACTGTTGGACGGATATTTAAATGCAAAATGCACAGCTGTGCTAAATGGATGCACTAGAGCAAAAAAGGGTCCTTAATGTGACAGGTTAATACCATGGATTTTTATTTCATTTGCTACTGAAACAGCTAATCAGAGAGAATTGGATCGATGGAAGCAGAGGTAAAGTGGGGTAGTTGTTAAGAGACAAATGATATTGCTTGTCAACCTTCCATGGTTTTAATTTTATGCTAGTAAAGTGCTACGGGATTGACCAAAAGTCAGCCCCCTGGGAAGCTTTGCCCTTACCACCCTTGCGTAACTGGGCTGTCTAGAATCTTTCTACACAAAGATGCAAAGTGAGCATCTTTCTGTTTCCACCCACCCAGAGGGTCAGGGCCTGCCTCTATCCTACCCAATGCAAACAAAATTATATTAAGGCAAAAGCTAGAAAAAATTATACAGAGATGATTTTTAAGACTTCATATCAGCCCTTTGGCTCTGGGTCAATGGACACATAGTGAGGTGAAAGACTGTAGAAAAGAGGTTGCTCTAAGCGAAGGTTTCGAGAAATCTCTGCATAAGACAGCAACCACGCCAGATGACCAGCTTAGTCCAGCATAGCTTCACAGGAAATGATCCTTTACTTGTTTGTTTATTTTTAACAGATGCAGCTCTTCAGCCAATCCTGCTCCTTTGGGCCAGATTTAAATAATGACCTTTCCTTTTCTTTAGTCCATAATATGCACATCTCAGGGAAACTCCGTTTGATGAATAATGGTGCCTTCTGATGGGAAACTTGGTAAAATCTCTCAATGGTAAAGAGATTTTAGGCAAAGGAGTGATTATCATGTTTATACCAGATTGCTCTGCTTTTCCTCTTCACGAGAAACACTTGATCAAGAGGTAGGTCAAAAATAACTTTCAGGTGTAAGAGTGGTTCCACAGGTAAATGTGGAATTCGAAACTCCGGCAACCACATCACACTTACAATTAATCTATGGAACAATCATCACTGAAAATCTCCCAAAATACAGTTGAACAGAAGTTCCATAACTAAAGATATAAAAAAGAGGCCCCACTGAAACTGGTAGGAAGAGCAGAGACACAAAACAGAGTGATCCTACGCAAATGTGTGGGGAATAGAAATTGAGAGGGATAGCTCAGATGTACAGGTCTTCCCTGAAGAGGGAGGGAGTCATAGCACCACACCAGGCCCTGAAACCCAGGGTTTCACAGGAAGAGAAGGAAGAGAAGGAAGAGAACCCAGGAAGAGAAGTCTCCATAACTCCTGTCAGTGAAACCCAGCAATGATTGTGGCTGAGACAGATGGAGGGCAACTGGAGTATCAGGCATTCCTCTTAAAGGGCCCATGCATGGACTCACTCAGATCCACATGCTCAGAGCTCCAGCCCTGGGACAGCAACTTAAAAGGTGTCAGAGACATGCAAGGATGAACTGAGTTGTTAGGTTTCAGGAAGAGGGCTGCAGGGACAGCTTTCTCCCAGACACAAGTGCTGGCAGAGACTCTTGTTCCTTTGCTGAGCCCTGCCTTCACAGAGCCTGCAGATGGGTGATATATCTGAGTCTCCATCACTCTGGCTAATACTCTTTGCCCCATTCTTTCAGGGTTCTCTGAGACCCAACCCAACCCAACCTGAAAGCCCACCAAAGCCATTTCCAGTGGCTTTTCCATACAAACCACCTATCCTGGCTCATGCTGTAGACTTTCCTAAAATCTCTCAAAGGTTCACCAATGACAAACAAGAAGAATCTGGCTTTGCTGTGTCCTACACATCTTGCTAAGTGGTCCTAATCCTGGCATTAGCTGAAGCTGGCCTTGGTTCCCAGCTTGGCCTCTCCTGGGTACCTCCAAGCCCAGCACGTGTAGCAGCCATCTATAGATCATCACTTCACAGAGCATGCTGGGTGTCCCTAGGCAGGGCACAGGTGGATGATCTCCTGGGAGGTCTCAGCATTAGCAAACCTGGTGGACAGTTTCAGACTGCACCAAAGCACCACCAACTATCTCCATCATTGACTCACTCAAGGGGAAGAGCCAGTAGCACCAGAGCCCGGCCAAAACAAGTCCTGTTCCTTGGGGTCAGCCTCTGCATAGCAGATTCTCTGCTGTGGGTACTGCTAGGACTCACAGCCAAACAGCCTGGGGTTTTCTCTTCATGTGGCAGCAATCAAGGCTCAACTACAACAGGACAGTGCATAGTGCATTCAGTCCACAATGGGGGGGTGGGGGGTGGGGTGGCGAACACCTGAAGCAACCCCTAAAGTATCCAGAGAAGCTGTGCCTCTGGACTCTACAGGTCACTTACCACATGAGGGCACTCTACCAAAACTAGGAGATATAGCAAATAAACATAAAGAGGCAGTCAAAATGAGGAGACAAGAAACATGTTCCAAATGAAAAAAAAAACAGAACAAAACTGCATAAAAAGAGCTCAAGAAAATGGAGACAAGCAATCTACCACATGTAGAGTTCAAAACACTGGCTATAGGGTTGATTAATGATCTCAGGAAGAACTTCACTGAGACAGGAAACTTAAAAATGGACATACATATATAAAATATTAATCAGTAGAAATGAAAGAGATGCTACTGAAATGAAGACCACATTACAGGGACTCAGCAGTAGAGTAGATAAAGCAGAAGATCAAACCAGCAATGTAGAAAATAAGAAAGAAGGAAACACCCAATCAGAACAGGAAAAAACACCCCACAAAAAAACTAAAATAAAAAAACAATGAAGAACCCTGGCTGGTGTAGCTCAGTGGATTGAGCACGGGCCTGCGAACCAGAGGATCGCTGTTCGATTCCCAGGCAGAACACATGCCTGGGTTGCAGGCGGGTTCCCTGCAGGCCAACTCCCAGCAGGGGATGCACAAAAGGCAACCATACATTGATGTTTCTCTCCCTCTCTCCTTCCCCTCTAAAGATAAATAAATAAATAAAATCTTAAAAAAAAAAAACAATGAAGATAGTTGTAGGAACCTTGGATACAACTTCAAGTGTACCAATATTTGCACCATGGGGATGCTGGAAGGAGAAGAGAGAAAACTAGAAATTGAAAACCTACTTGAAGAAAAAAATCATGATTGCAAATTTCCCAAACCTGGTTAATAAAATAGACACATACAAGTACAGGAAGCACAGATAATCCCAAACAAGATAAACCCAAAGAGGCCCACACTGAGACACATCATAATTAAGATGCCAAAAGTTAAATAAAAAGAAAATACCTTAAAAATAGGGAGAGAAGCAGTTAGTTGCTTGTAAGGGAGCTCCCATAAGAAGGTCAGCTGATTTTTCAACAGAAGCTTTGCAAGCCAAAAGGAATTGGCATTAAATATTCAAAGTGATGAAAAAGAAGGACCTAAAACCAAGATTACTCTACCCAGCAATGCTATCAAAGGACAGCTAAAGATCTTCTCAGATAAGAGAAATACCTTTAGAATTCTAAATACCTTTAGAATCAAAGGACAGATAAAGATCTTCTCAGATAAGAGAAAGTTAAAGGAGTTCATCATCCCCAAACCAGTATTATAAGAACTATTAAAGGGTTTTCTTTAGCAAGAAGAAGCACATAAATAAAAGATAAAAATGTGCATAATAATATACTAATAAATACACACAGATTACCTATATGTGCACTGTAGCATTATTTACTATAGTCAACATATGGAAGCAACCTAAGTGTCTGTCAATAGATTTCTGGATAAAAAAATGATGTATATATACAATGGAATATGACTCAGCCATAAAAGCAAATTAAATTGTGCTATTTGCAAAAACATGATCGAACTAGAGGGTATTGTGCTGAGTCAAATAATTCAGACAGAAAAATAAAAGTGACATATGATTTTACTTAAATATGGAATTTAGAATACTGGACAAATGAACAAGCTGAATAGAAACCGACTCATCAATGCAGAGAACATTTTGGCATTTGCCAGATGAGAGGGGAGTGGGAGAGGCAGGTGATAAAGCTGAAGGGATAAGAAGTACAATTGGTCTTAGAGGAGAGCAATGGGTATGTAAAGTACAGCATAGGGAACATGGCCAATAACATTGTGTTAACTATGTGTGGTGTCAGATAGGTACTAGATTGATCAGGTGATCACTTTGTAAGTTATATAAATGTATAACACAGGGTTGTACACCTAAAAAATAATATAATAGTTTAGATCAACTGTAATTAAAAAATAAAAATTTATTGAAAAGAAAAAATAAATGAAAACAAAATTACATTTAGCCTTGCACTTCTTGTAGATTTAGCATGGGGGGTGGGATGGGATGAGAGTAATAGACAGAAAACTGTACTTGAAAAATAATTAAATAATTTTTTTAAAAATAAATGGCTTATTGCAATAGGTAAGAATGTTTTAGTATAATTAATAAATATTTCAAATCAGAAAAATAACTCCAATGTCAAACTAAATATTGACAAATATGCTCTGAAATCTGGTATAATTTTTCCCTTTACTTAAAATAAATTTTTGCTTAACCTTGGCCACCTTCTCTAACATCACTATTCAAGTTCTAGCCTTGAAGTTCTAAAGTCCAGACCTTCCATTGCCTAAATGGCATTAGGATACAACTATGACATGTTAACAAATACATTCTAGTTATCATGTAGGAGAAGAAGGCTCAAGGGATAAGGTGTCAAAGAGACTAGAATCTATGTATGTGAGCAAAGCAAGATGCTGGAAGGGTCCAGAATAGTAGATAGATGGCCACAGATTCAAGGAAGGAGACATTTTCCATTAACTTGTTTACTGATAGCTCAGGGATCAATTCTCTTGCTTTCAAATTAAATCATCTGTTCTGCTTCCCTAGCCAAGTATCATGAAGGAACCATCTGAGGAGGTGAGTGATGTTTTCAACAATAAATTGAAAATGGCCTTTTACATATGACCACTTTCAAACAGGGTATTTTTCTGTCAGCTAAGACAAAATAGTTTAGATTTCTAAGAAGGTAACAAAAAGAGAGAAAAAGAAACGGAAATAAAAGAGATAACAAATAATGGTAAGAAGAAAATATTCTATAAAAATAAATGTTTAAATGATTGACTAAAAGATAAAGATATTATATTTTCAAAAGAGGACACAAATAGATCACCTACAGTTTCATTATGTAGAAACCTGATATATGAAAGGTTTTGAAATATTTTTTCATTTATTCTTCCTAAAAGGTGCTGTGTGTGTATATCGTGACATTTGAAAACTGAACCTAGAACACACATGATTGCTGCCCTTTGGTGTCGACTGCACATCAGATATCATAGTAAGTGCTTCATGAAAAATTAAACTCACAATATTGTTTGGTGCTTGAGATGACTTAAGTCAGCAATGAGAATAGCTGGGAAATGATGTTTGGAAGGTAATCCTGTATCCAAAATCTGGTTACTGTAAAGTTACAGCTCTTCCTACTTCAACTTTCTTCTCCTTCAGCCCTTGCTATTATTGTCCCTCTGTTATCGACAATTCTTCCATTCCCTCAGTCTTAACAGCATTTGATCTGCAGCTGAGGAAATCGTCCTCAACTGAACTGCAGACCACACAGCTGAAATTTTTTTATGGCTTTATTGGAGTATAATTGGCAACATTGAGAATTTATTTTAAGTTCTGAATAGAAAAAATAAAAGTTCACAAATAAACATATTTCCATTTCTCCTGTTATCTTCTACTTCTTCCTTTCTCCTTTTCTCAATAAATCTATACAGGCCTGTGGTGCCAGTTCATGTGATTGAAGTATTTGTTTTATCTGCCAGGGATCTACAGCAATGAACACTTCCAAAGCGCAGCATGTCTCTTTAATTTAAATAATGCATGCTAGGAAAGACATCTTATTTTGATACACTTGATTTAAAAATGTCTCCAGCAACAGAGATCTGTCTGGCCACTCTCAAATGTCCTCTCAAGACCTGCATTTCACTTAAGACTCTGAGAATAGCTTTATTCCCTTGAGCACAAATAAAATAATGCCAACAATTAAGCTCTTTGATTTATTTACTTATAATTATGCTTGTCTCTGCAGATTGCCTTCTTCTTAGCTGTTTAATATCTGTCTGACTCTAAAGGCATAGTGTGCTTTGACAAGCCAAAGTGCTTTTAAAACTTTGCAAAGTGGATTTTAGTTGTTCTACTAGCAAGAATTTGTCCACTCAGAGAAAATCAATAGGACAAGAGTAACTGAACTAGCAGGGCTCTAGGTGATACCGAGAATGAAGTTTCAATTTGGCAAAGTCAAAATATAGTTTCTGTCACTTTGTGTTCTATATGTTTTTGTTGTATTTCTTCAGATTTGTCCTTTTATATTAAAACCCTATACAGAGAAGGTAACACTGAAGAAATGAGTCAGCACTTGTAAAATATAAATTGATTAATGTAATCTCTAGAGAAAAAATTATTATTAGCCAGCATTGGGTGGAAATAACAAGGGAATTTTGTTACAATGAGGAGACCAAAATGAACCATTTGAAAGCTAAACAGAAATAGAAAGATTTCCTACATTTTTTCATACAGTTTATCTTTTTGATATATTCACAAAACTCATAATCTAAATCCCACTTCAAAAGTATAGTTTGATTTTAGATATGTCCCTGTTTCGTTGTGTCCATCTGACACTTCTACTTCTATTGTCCTCCTTATTTTCTCCTTCATTCCCTTCCCCTTCCTCTTCTTTTTTTCTTTTCCTCCCAAGGTTTAAAGATTGTCTAAGTGTGCACATCCTTGTGCTTCTCTACAAGTTAAAAGCATGCCTCTTTAGACATCGGCCTCTGGGAATTTCAGAATTCAGGATCAGACCAGAATCTGGAATTACTCTTAGGGGGTAAATAACTCTTGCACATTCTGGCATGCAGGATTCTGCCAAACACCAAAGGCCTTATAACTAGACTTGAGGGACAGCTGTAATCCAACTCACTGTGCAGAAGAATGGAAAGTGTAGCTTCATTGCTAGAGCTTATGAAATAGCAGGTTTCTCAAACAGGAGCTAATTCTCAAGGGCTAATGATTCAGAACCAAACAACAAAATCCAAGTAAAAATATGACTTCTTTCCTTTACATCAGACAGTAGATTTACCTACAGAGCTCTGGAAAAGCAGTCAAACTGACCATTGTTATAGGAATTGCCTATAATGCCAACAATAGCAACCACTTGTGTTTTTTTTATATTTATTTTTAGTTTGTTATTGCTTTCTTTCTTTAGCAATGCAAGCATTCATCCATGGATAATTCTTCATTTATAATTTTAAATATTTTTTTAAATCATGAATATACTAGCCATTCTTAGTAAACATTTAGAGAATACCAATCAAAAGCAAACAAAACAAAACAAAACACCCACAACCCAGATACAATGTGTTACCACATGAAGACTACCACTGTTAAAAATATTAATGAATATTTTGACTTACTCTTTAATAAATTCTGGCTATTACTTTCCTAAAGCATCAAGCTCCTTACTATTAGTTAACTTTTTCTCAGGTAAAAATTTCCTCTTATGTAAATCTCAAAAAAAGGAGGACAATGAATAGAACAGGATTTTCTATAACCTGTAGATAACCTCCATCAGTCCCTATATAATAAAGAAAATTACTGAAGAAAACCAGCCGTTAGAGACAATGACGGTTTTCAGCTGTATTTATTAGTGAATCATAAGAGAACTAAAACCAATGCAGATATATTGATTGAAAAGAGATATGGTTGCTTTCAGCTGGGCTCAGCCTAATCACGTAGAAACAGCAGAAGCCCATAGTCAATTGTACCTCAACAGCATGTCTCTATCGCTCCAGAGACATAAAACATCTCAATCCCATGTGTGCAGAAGATGAGAAGGACAAATAACACTTTACAAGCCCTGCAGAGTATCTGTGCATCCTCCTTTTACCTGGCAAACAAAACAACAGCTATAACACAACAGTTTATGAAAGATTGGCAGGGAGGAGGTCAGCTAATATGGTATGAGAGTTACATTAGAGCATGTAATCCTCTAATTTATCTAATATATCTCCTCTAATACCTCTAATATATCATAATCATGTTCATAAGTGTGTCCAATTGGGACTTCACATATTTATTTATATTTAGTGCCCTCTGCTTAAAAGGTCTAGTCCTTCCTCCATACCCACAAGGTCTCTGCTCAAATAGGTACTCAAAATTCTTTGTTGAATTTCACAGGTTAAGTAGGCCACCACCACATGCCATTTACTATCACATCACTTAGTCTGAAATATTTCATAACACTTATCTGGAATTTTCTCATTCAGTTAATTGTTTGTTTATCTCTCATCTTTATCCATAGAATATAAACTTGATAGAATCAAGGTAGAATTCTATGATATCAAAATTTTATTACTAGACATACAACTCACATACTGCCTAGAACACAGTGGGTGTTTGATAAATGCACAATTAAGACTGTGAGTGAAATAAACCAGAAACATTTGATGCATGGAAAATCTATAGTTTCACTGAATATTTTGCATTCCTTTTCTCTTTTTTCCTCCATGCCATTCACTGAAATCCTCCACTGTGATTGTAAATTTGTCTTTTTCTATGAATTCTTTTTCTGTTTAAATAGTAAAAGTATTTTATATGCATACAAATTAAAATTTGTTATAGCTTCTTTATTAAACTCTTATGCTTTTTGTCCTAGATTATTCTATTTTTAAATATTGTATAAAATAACAGCTTTATTTTCTTTTGCATGGGTTCCAAGTTTTCGCTTTCAACAGTTCTATTTTACATGTGATTCTTGTCAGTTTCACTTTCTTTTGGTATTTCTGTTACGACATTTTTGTAATTTATTGAAATTTTTATTACATTATGTTTAGTGTAATCACTGAATTATTTGGGCTAAAATCAACTGTCTCAGTATATGTTGTATATTTATTATACTTTTTCTATGTTTTTATTATCACATTGCTTTCTTTTGATCAACTTTACATTTTTATTATCTTCTGTCCTTTTCTATTTGTGAGGTATTTAACATTTTATTAAGTTTAGTAGTTTTTCTACAGATTAAAGCATACATTCTTGATTTATTAACGTTTAATACAAATTAGTACATTTATATTTCCAAGATAATACAATAATAACCTTGCATTATCTTTAGCAATACTTTAGTTGCATTAAAATTCTTTCCATCTTCAATGTTATTGCTATTCTGTTTTGTTATTTTGCTATTTTAATGTCCAAATTTTCTTTTATTATTGTATATTTGCCAATATTTTAACAATAAACTCAAATGGCTAATATCTCCATTGTTAATTACTGGCTCCTGAATCTTTTCCTTTGTAAATTTACATATTTCTCATTAAAATTTTATTTTGTACAAGCCTATAGCTTACTTTTTTTTAAGTTTTTGTTTTGACAATTTTTAGAGAGTGTTTTGCTTGGATTAGATTTCTAGCTTGGCAGTTATTTGCTTTTAGCACTTAAAAAATATAATTTAGTTTCCTTCCTGCTTCTGTTGTTTCTGTTGAAAAAAAATCAGCTGTCAGTTTTCTTATAGATTCAGTGGCAGTAGATAGTACATGTGTTAGTGCATGTGTGTGTTATTTTCCATCTTATTAGCTTTTAAGGTTTACCATTTCTCTGCTTTTCAGCAGTTATATTTAATTTTTTATTTTTTTTAAGATTTTATTTATTTATCTTTAGAGGGGAAGGGAAGGAGAGAAGAAGAGAAATATCAATGTATGGTTGCCTCTTGTGAGTCCCCTGATGGGAACTGGCCTACAACCCAGGCATGTGCCCTGACTGGGAATCGAACCGTGATCCTGTGGTTCCCAGGCCCACGCTCAATCCACTGAGCTACACCAGCCAGGGCTCAACAGTTATATTTTATACCTACATATGATTTCACTTGTATTTATCTTACTTAAGGCTTGTTGCAATTTTTGAATCTTTGACTTGATTTGTTGTATTATTTTACTTCTGGGTGATTATTTCTGTGCAGGTTACTCCTGTTAAGTGTCTGTACGTTTTACCTTTTGGGTCTCCAGTTACTCAGGAGATGGTGCTGTGCTGTCTTTATGACTTGTGTTGTGTTCTATATTTCCATTCCTATTTTCTTCCTTTGCTTCTGTCTAGATAATTATTTTGATTAGTTTTCTGATTTGCTAGTTATCTCTTCAACTGGATTTGATCTGTTTTAAAATACTCATCCTTTGTAGGTATATAATTTTATATATATGAGATTTACTTCTAAAATTTTTCACTTGATTCTATTTTTCCATTACCCTTCCACTTCTCTGCTGAATTTCTTTCTCTTTAATTTATTTTTTAAAGCAAATTCCCCAGTTTTTAAAAATATGTAAGATAAAGTTATTTCCTTATGTTTTTTTACTAATTCATCCAGTTCTTCTTTTTGCAAAGTCATTTTTCTATTGAACACTAGAAACTGTACTTTTTAAATGCATAAATAATTTGATGCTCTAAATACTTTTACCTTCCCTCAGGGGTAAATTATGCTTTCTTCAAGATCATGGGTACAGTTGATTCAGAGTTGGATTTCTTCTATCTTTGTTAGGCTGGTCTATTTTTGACCTCTTACAATTATGGTGTGGAACTTAGAAAATCACAAGTCTGAACTGAAAGTCTGAGGTACTTAGAGATTTAGTTCTTCCCTGAAGTTCTTGGACTCCAGTTTTCAGTCCCACAAGTTTCAAGAGATAGTTAAAAATATAAATGAACAAATAAAACTGATATTTTNTACTTTTTAAATGCATAAATAATTTGATGCTCTAAATACTTTTACCTTCCCTCAGGGGTAAATTATGCTTTCTTCAAGATCATGGGTACAGTTGATTCAGAGTTGGATTTCTTCTATCTTTGTTAGGCTGGTCTATTTTTGACCTCTTACAATTATGGTGTGGAACCTAGAAAATCACAAGTCTGAACTGAAAGTCTGAGGTACTTAGAGATTTAGTTCTTCCCTGAAGTTCTTGGACTCCAGTTTTCAGTCCCACCAGTTTCAAGAGATAGTTAGAAATATAAATGAACAAATAAAACTGATATTTTGTCCTGTATTTCTATGCATTTTCAAGGGGACAGTGAATCTAAATTGAGTTAACCCATCATTATAAAAACAATTACATTTAACAAAATAATTTCCTAAGACAGACAGTAGGATTTTCTAAAAATATGAGTAATTGTTAATAGTCTGGTTAACTTGAATACCCAGAATAAATTTTAGCTCTCTGTTACAGGTGATCTTGTGTATATGATTTTGAAGGGGGAAAAATCTCAATTTGTGAATACTTTGTAACTTATAAATTATTTTTCATGAGAAAATGCCTTAGTATAATAATTCTGTGCATTTCTGTATGTGGGAAATTTAATTAAATAAGAAGCATATATTCTATGTGTGTATCAGGGGGCTATATTTATTAGGTTTTTCTAAAAAAATTTTAATTTAATTTTTGTCACCAATCCAGTATTGATGTGGCCTCTACCTTCAATAGGGAGAATTCATATCCTGGGCAATCTATCTGTTACGTAGCATCTAGGAATGAGTGGCCTCAGGGGAAATAAGGGCCGGGCCCTGGCCATTACATCTGACAAAGAACCTCATACAGGAGGCTAGAAGCAAAAGAACACATGTTTCGCCCATTAACTCAGCAGTCCTGAGCTCGGTTTGATAAGACTGCCCAGTGTTTTAAACATCACGAGCAGGAATAGCAGAGGAAGAAGGGGGAATAGTCCTTGAGATTCTATACCGGGAAATGGAGTCTCTGTAACAATTTCACTAAGACAAAGAGCCTTAACTAACTGAGAAATAAAGCCTTTGTAGCTCATATATTATTCCCAAGATTAGAAGGGGGAAAAGGAGGGGTAATTCTGGAAGCCAGCTGAAGTATATATCCCCTGAACCCCGATAGTCAGCATACTTAGATTAGCTAAGTACCCACTTGTAGCCTTGGCTGAAGTGCATAGAACAAACTCACTAACAAACTTACTAACAACTTTCTTTCCTCTATAAGTGGGGCATTTAGACTTGCTGGGTGCCTGCTTGCAGCTCCATGCTATGCTTGAATGTGTTTCATATATAAACCTGCTATCTCATTTCCACTGTACGTGTTTGTCTCTTGCTTGAATTCATGTCTTGCAAGCAAGACAAGAACCCAGGCAGGGGATGGACCCTCTTGATGAGGGTCTGTCTCCCCGTTTCTGTAACATACTATGTTTGCAGAATTTTGCTTGTGATGCTATTAAGTGAATTAAGTGTTTATAGCTTAGTAGGAAAGAAATCAGTTCTTGCATCAAACAATAATTGATAACATATTTCTTAATTAAAATGTACTCAAGTGTATTTTGCAAAATGGCTTAAAATGGAGTAGTATGTCAGTGGAAATCTTTGAGGTATGAAAAGGTAAGCAGGCTAGAAGTATTTAGAAAATATTTGGCCCTAAAACCATTTACCCTTTCAAAGTTCCCTTTCATGTTTGTGTCTCATTTCCTACCTTTCCCCTTTTCACTGTATTCACATGTTCAGGGCTAAAAGTTATTCAAGGACCACTTCTTTTAGACTTCTTCAGCATTTGGAAATAGCTGAGAGAGCAAAAGCAAAAACTTTATATACTTTTCAGCTTATCAAATGTAGAGTGATGCATAAAACAAAAGTTGTGTTTTTCTTTTATTTTTGGTTTCTTTCTATATTTTCACACTCAAAATATAATAATATGGCTGGAAAGCTATTCTTGACACTTCTGTTCTACATCTTTTAAACAACCATTCTACGATGAGTAGAAAAGCAATGCTCTTTATTTTAACTAATGCATGACATAAGATTTCCAGGTGAGTCATGGAAAGTGAAAAAGTAAATGAGAAAAATGAGCCAGACAGTGAGACAGTGCTGAGTGCAAAATAAGAAGGAAATTTTTTCCCTGGCAACATCAACACTTTGGAAGTTTCATAGAAGAATACACCTGGTTATGAAGTATCCGATTAAAATTTATTGCAGGACAAGGAATTTCTGCAAATTTAAAGGTATCAGTAATATGCATTGCATATCTATATATTATTGCTAAAATTAATATTTAGAATTTATCTAACTGATATTATTTACTGTGTTTTCATAGAGAAATAACATTTGGGGGCCATGTTAATCAAAAATATTTAAGGTATGCAGAAATTACTTATGCTTGTTTTCTGACTTCAGAATCAATATTCAGTGACAAAAGTTACAAAGTTCATATCTAAGAGAGAAACTTAGAGGCATCTGTTGGCAGCCTCCTGACAGCTCTTTGAAATCCATTTCTTCACCGAAAGATAATATTGAGTCTTCATCATCAAACACCAAAAAAATAATTACTTACATGTCATCTTTCTATACATTTAAAAATAATCCATATCAAATATTGTGTTCAAAGCCAAAATGGGGCTGCTGATGATCATGGAGAAAATCTATTTTACAAACTTTAGATAAACAGAGCTGACTGGTCACTCTGATGGGCATATTTTACTGCACATAACACTAACAACCTGGTATCTCATCACCCTAGGTGATATCCCCCATGTTATGTGCTACAGGGACATAGAGAACGAGGAGTTGTTGAATCTCAAAAATATTGCCACTTTTGGGAGAAACTTTTCAAATGTCTTTGGCTAAAATGAAATGTAAACAACATTTTAAAAATCCTATTTTACCTGCCTAGTTGCACACAAAATAATGTACATTCTCAAAATATAGTTTTATAAAGATAATACTTTGTTCTAAGATTAATTTGATTAGCACCCACATGTAAAACAACTACACCATTCTGTTCTCATTATTTTACCTTCCTGTGGACAATCAGGGAAATGGTGCGTGAGCTTTAATTTATTTTTATCTCTGATCACCAATAAGTTTTCTGATAACTCAGCAGGACTAAGATATTAAATCCTAAGGCAATAACTGAAGTGCTATTTCTATAAGGAAATTGAAATTAAAGGAACTATTTGACTTTTCTCATGCACAAAGTCCACTTGGAGATTTTTGTTGAAAATGTATAGAAAGGCAGAAAACATTTCTATTAATTTTGTCCTTAGTTTCAACTAATATTTAAAAAGTTAAATACAAGAAAATATATGCCTATGTTTAGTTTTTCATTTTGGCTCTCCAGGAAAAATGTATGCAAAGTCAAAATTTTAGCAAAGGATCTGGTATTGTCTACTTTAGATAATTGATTTACCTCTAATAGTGATGAATAATCTCTAATGAGTAAAAGATGAAAATAAATTCAAATGTTCTACAGAACAATATAAATATCCCCATTTGCGTCATTACTTCTGTTTCTGGTAAATTGTATTTAAAACACCACAGGTGAAGAGACAACAGAATTTCTAATTCCAACTCTTCCGTAATATATTTTGGCAAATAAAATGTCCATGCTTTTAGCACTGAAGTTCCACTTTAATTTTTTAGTTTATTTAATTTCTGTGTAACTACTATTTTTTTAAGAGAAAAGCCCTGTACTTGCTAATAATGTGAACTTTTTTCCATTTCATAAAATTGACACAGGGCACAAATCATTATTACCATTGTTACTTACCTTGCATTTGAAAATCTCTTGATTTTTATAGAAACTATTAAGGTTGTGCACATTTTCAGTATGGTATCTAATTCATTTCATTAAATCATTATTGAAGGTCTACTATTGCCTTAATATTTGAGTGATTACTTAAAAGCTGAAGAGAAGTCTACCACAATGAGGGTGCTTCCATAGAATTATTTTTGAACTGAATATTGTCAATTCTAAGGTGTGCATTTTTCCCACATTTATCACATGAGATAAACAGTAATTCAAAGTAATAATTAAAATAGAGTCCTTATTTTATGCCAGTCATTTTCTAATTGATTCACATATATTAACCCATTCCATCTTCACAATGACCTTGTATGGTGAGCTGTACTACGTACACATTTTGCAGATGAGGAAAGTTAGGTAATGAAAAGTTCAGTGTCTTTCCCAAGGTCCGATGTTTAGGGAGTGATGCATCCAAAAAGCATGGCTCCAGAACTGTGTTCTTATTCACTATACTCCACTGTCTATTCTGAAATGAGAGATTTATTACCATGAGGTAATGAGTTTATTACCTGGGAAAACCCATGCATGACATTAATCAATGATGTATTATACAATAGTTGTTTTGTTAGCTATGAGGAAATATGATATTCTCTACTATAGTTTTTAAAAGTAGTTAAAACCAGGCTTGTGCTTTCCTGTTGTACCAGAATTTTGGAAGATTATGTGAACTACCCTAGAATAGCTTACAGAACTGAATACATGTTCTGCTGATGTTAATGTTTAATTTTTACCATACAGTAGATAATAAACAATGGTGCTAATAAACAATGGTGCTAATTATATAATAGCACATATAAAAATACAAAGAGAAAGTTTCATAGTGCCAAAATTTTGAAAAGAAAATGATAATGAGTTAGATATTTTAATAGAAACATTTTTATAATAAGTAATACTTGAAGTGGACATTATTTTTTTTTCAATTCAAAGAAACAAACAGGATAGGAGAAGGTACTCAGTAAAAGAAGAATGTGTAAGAAAAGATTCAGAAGTAAAATCACATATTCAAGGTAAAGTAAGAATTACGATTTAAGTAAAGTAAAGGAGTCCCATGACAAATAAAAACTAGAACATGTGGTCATGTACCACATAACAACCTGTTTCATCAAGGACCACATATGCTGCAGTTATCCTGTTATTACATCACAATGAAGCTGAAACATTCCTATCACCCAGTGATGGAACTAACAGGGCATCATTCATGTTTGTGGTGGTGCTGGTATCAACACACCTACTCTACCCATGGTGTAAAAGTATACTACATACAGTTACATATAACATGTAATACTTGATCATGATAATTACTATGTTACTCATTTGTATCTCTTACTATTCAAAACTTTGTATTTTTTTGAGTGCACTCTTTCTGCTCATAAAAAATTGCAGTAAAACAATATGTTAGTTTATGCTGGTTGCAGCCTCATATACCTCTTGTTCACCTCTGTCTTTTGATTGTAGCATTTCCCCTTGTGCTGATCTCATCCTGTTTTGTGCAGTAACATGTTATACACATTTACAGCCTAGGAGCAGTAAGCTGTACTATATTGCATAGATACAGAGTAGGCTATACCACCTAAGTCTGTGTAAGTGGACTCCATGATGCTTGCACAATGACTAAGTCATCTAGCAATGCATTTCTCAGACTGAACTTTGCCATTAATGGTGTCTGTGCAGTCAGAGGTAAAGCCAGGAGGGTCACCCAAAATCAGTTAAGGTGTTAAATCCTTGACAAAGACTTGGTCAAAGAGAAAAGGGACCTATATGGGGTTTAATTTGAAGCATGGGTAATTCAGACAACATTCATAACTCAGAGAGATAAAATTAAGTAAGTGATAAGCTGATGAAAACCCATATAGAGATGGTAACTGGGTTGGCACAAGAGAAATGAAAGATTTAAAAAATAAATAAATAAAAATTTAGAAAAGAAAATGAAAACTGCCTGTCCTTGATGCTAGAGTGAATGTGAAGAAAGAAAGAAGAAATGAGAACCAAAACCAGTTCAGTCAGGAATCAAGAATGTAAAGTAATACAAATTAAGAGATGCCCAGTGTTCAAGTCTCAATTGTTCTAGTAATCAGTGGATTTTAATGCATTCTTATTCTCAATGCTTCAGTTGTAAAATTGGAGCAAAAATTATATGTGTTTTATCTGATTGTTTCCAAGACTAAGTGAGATAATACATATTAACATGATATGATGTGTTATATGTTATATTCATGTATAATTAACATGGATAATATTCTTAACATGGTATCTGGTAGGTAAGAATTTATAATAAAAATTGTTAATACTGTTCCACTGATTCAGTCCTCTGTGACTCACAAAAATTGATAGGTAAAGGGACATCTGAATAAAAATTGATTTGTAGGAAATATATTCCAAGTATAGTTATATTTAAATAACTAGTGAGGATCTTGGAAACTAGGTCGAGTTAGGAACCAGAAACAAGAAGAGACCTTTCTATCAATCTTTTCTGAGTTGAGCTGAAAAGTAGTGCCTCATCTGTTCCCATGAAGTTTCAAGATGCACCAAGTCATTTAAACAAAATTAAAAATCTAAAATTCTGTAAGCCAAATGGATCTCTGCTCAGGTGGTTTTTTGAAGAGACTAATCACTAACAATGATATGTAATTTGGATAGAAGATGGATGATCTTAGAAACTAAGGGGATTCCAGAAGATTTACATTAATAAAACATAGGAGACAAAAATTACAGGAAACATGCATTAGGGGAGCAGAGATGGTGTCTTGCCTTTGTCACAACTAAACACCCAGCAGGAGCCCCGCACTAAAACAAGCAGGCTTTGCAAAAATATTATGAGTTAATACAAGTTTGGCTGCCATTTTATTATGGCCGTACTCATGGCTGCCCATCTTGTGGGTGGCCCCAAGAGACGACTCTTCATCTGTATGATTTACAGTCATTTTGTCTCTGATTTACAGCCTCTTTCAACATGTGTCAGTTACGGAATCCAATGTTTGCTGATAGTCTAGTGCTTTTAATGATCTGCAGAAGAGAGAATATGATTGGTCGATGAGGCTAATTATCAAATTTATTAACTAGCTAGTTATGTTCTTTGGTTTTGAGAACTAATATCATTTTTATGAAAAATTGTTATTTCTAAAGACCATAAATTATGCTATAAAAATGCTAATGCTATATTTTGGAATCTAAAGCCTCCACCTAAGGGAATTTTACCTTGATCTAATCTGTACTTTCCCCTAAACTCTTACTTTTATACAATTAATTTAAAACATTTTTGGAAGATATAGAATAGATTTTGGCCTACTAGAAATTAAGAGGTACTTTCTGTCAGTTTCAAGATAAATAAAACTGGCAGCACTCCCAAACAATTCCAGTTTGGTGCTGCTTGATGAATAAATGTTTGTTCAAATAAACTCAATAGTTTTATAAATACATAAATAAATAAATATATAAATAAATAAGTAAGTAAGTAAATAAAACTACCTGTTTGAAACTTCCCCCCTGTGAAACAGTTCACAAAAGTGTTGTGATTATAACTCTTCTTATGTCCTTCTGGAAATTAAAGGCAACTTCTATTTTTTTATTTTATTTATTTATCTTTAGAGAGGAAGGTAAGGACAGATGGAGAGAAATATCAATGTATGGTTGCCTCTTGTAGGTCCCCTGCTGGGAACTGGCCTGCAACCCAGGCATGTGCCCTGACTGGGAATCGAACTGAGATCCTTCGGTTTGCAGGCCCATGCTCAATCCACTGAGCTATACTAGCCAGGGCTGAAGGCAACTCCTGAATAGTGTAAAATTTTATCATCAAATGTTTCTTTGTTATTGTTAATTAAATATTGGTTGGCATCAGTATTTTCCAAGAAATTTTCAGAATTAGTGGAGGTAAGTTTCAAGAATTCAGTCTTAACCACCCATTAGACTGAAGGATACATCTAAGCTAACAATAGGTAAAAATAAGTTGTTTTATTTATTTGTATGCCTATTAGTTTTCTAAAATTAGCATATACAAGTGGATGTGTATTAGTTTTGAGGAACAACAGAAATGTATGCTTTGGCTTCCCAGTAGGTTCCATATTTCTTCTGTGTCTAAGTTGATGCTAAAAGTGAACTACACGTTTGAAATACATCACTATATAAATCTCACTTCTCTAAAACAACGTTAGACATTTTTTAATCTAAAGTCTTTAATATTAGCTTAATGGCCTTCATCTTCCATAAGTTAAAGTAAAAGCCAAAATAGGCATGACATGCAAAGACATTTTGTGTTCTGGATATTAGCCGACTGTTTGGGTTTTGTTTTGTTTGTCACTGGCACCCCCTTCCCCACCCAGTAACTCTATTCTTTCAATTAAACACAAATAATGATCAGATATGGATAGTATGATTCTCTTCTTAGGGTTTTAGTACCCATACTCATTGCTTTGTTTTAAATTATTGTACTGATACATACACTAAGCTCAAGGAAGAACTTATCTTTGCACTCTCATCAATTTAAAAGCTACACTTGATTTCATTAATAGGGAGAGTTTATGGGAAAAGCTTTTATCAAAGAGTATTGGTTTAAGATAGCTGGCCTTTTGGGAGCAATGAGGTATAATAATTAGCTAAAGATCATATTAGTGAGGGTAGATCACTTTATATTCTCCCTCAACTAATGAAGAAAGGTGAAGTTATTTCCTGACACAGCTCCTATTTCAATATTTTGGTTGATATGACTGATTCCAAGAAGCTTTTTCCAGCACTACTCAGACATGGCAGATATAGTCATCGACAAGTGCAGCGTAAATGTAGAAAACAAGCCAGTCTATTCATATTAGGACATCAATTCAGCATTAGACTTCCACTCTTGATTAAATGATAAATTGCACATATCAGAATCATCATACTGTGATCTAAAAACAAAGCAGGCAGTTTGGCTGCCTTGAGTGGGATCATTTGAGCAGTGAGTGGGATTATTTCTGTTCTGGGTGTAAGTGCAGCTGTGGTCTAGCTCAAGTCTGACACAGCAAAACGGTGTTAAAATTTCTTATGCAGAGATCTTCAACTTTCATTGCACATTACAGTCACTAAAAGATCTTAAAGAAAATAAAAAGAATCTGAATGCTGATGATTGTGTCCCACTGTCAGAATTCATCCTTCCATGCTTTTTAGGATATTAAATATTCTAGTTAATAACCTTAATGCATTTGCATGTGTGTATGTACCTTTGCAAACAGGCAGAAGCTCATCTAATCCAAAGTTGAAGAATCAAGAACAAAAATGTAACTTAATCCATTTGATTTTTAATAACAAAAATGCTTTTTGAGTGATTTTGAAGCTATAGTTATTATATACTTCTTTAAGGCCATTTCCCCCTTTATTTTTTCTAATGAAGTTCATATAATATTGTCTAAAAATAAATGGAAGTAAAATTCTGTTCTAAATGGGACTCTCTTAGAAAGTATAGACTCCTTATTCCTTTACATTTCCAACAAAAAAGAGACTTCTAAGTGACGTAGTAACTACATTTTTCAAATTATTAACCAAAAGAAAAAAATAAAAGTTTGACTTCATTTGGGGTGGGGAACATGCAATACAGTGTAGAAATGATGTGTTGTAGAGTTAGTTGTACACCTGGAATCTGTATAATTTTGCTAACCAGTGTCACCCCAATCAACTCAACAAAAAGGAAAAACATTTGATTAGTTGGTTATTATATAATATAATTGTATACTTTATTACTAATGTCTAATTAGAATTCTGAGTCTTCAGTATTAAAGTTTGATTGAATGGGAATTCTCAGTCTGCAATCTCTTCTATTTGCAATACAGTCAAGAAAATATATCCTAGTACCTATATCATCACTGTGTTTGACAGATGAAGAGTAACAACCCCATGGATCTTAAAAACTCACAATAGAAGGCCTACCTGTTGGTCTAGAAAATAAAATAAAAATCTTTAATTGATCAGGTAACTAATTTTTATCACATAAACATGGGTCAAATCTAGAGATTTTCAGTCTCAGAAATTTTTTGAAAAAGTGTTAGTGGAAAACTGACATGTAAGGAATGGAAGAGAATGGTTCTCTAATTTAAATCCTTGTGCTTTTGACTCTCTGAATATACTTTCTAACTGGACACTTTTTTCCCTCCCTATACCTAACAATGAGAGTTTGCATAAAACACGCACCTCAACCTGCCTGTGGTAATTCCATGCTCCCTATTGAGTTTGTATGCAAATCATTGAAGTTGATCCGTGAAGACAGATTGAGAATCATACTTTCACAGTTTTTACCAAGGAAGTAAAGAAGATCAGACCTATAAATTGAATTAATGGGGCATTCACAAGCTATGAGAATCTCATCTCCAATTAGGAAGAAAGAACTAAACATAGACACTTTCCATCTTCACCTGATAGATACATTTAAGACCCTCTAGAGATGAAAATGTCTTTGCCTCTTTGCTATCTGTTTTTATCTTTTTGTCCTTTGCTTGTCTCCTAGATTCCTTGCATCAATTACTATCAAGTTATTTTTTTAATTTATATTTTCCACACTCATACATTTATAAGATTGGTCAGGACCTCCAGAGTTTCATTCTTATTTCTTTTTCTATCCCCCCAAATGATCTTCTCCTCACAATTGTAAACTGCTAAAAAAGTTGGGAAAATTTTAACACAGTGTTTCACATTTATCAGCCCCAAATATTGCCATTTCTTTTTTCTGCAGCCTTTAACAGCAAAATGCCATTCTTTTTAGACTTTAAGAACCTACCTATTTTTTATATAAATTTATTTTGTGCCACATGAACTCACAGGTTTATTCTTTCACTTCACTTTAAATCCATTATTTATTATCTTTATTTTTTGAATAGATGTTTTCTACTTCACTCTTAATCAGTTTACCTTTAGATTTTTTGTCCTCGCATTGCCCACAAACAAAAATTCAGAAGGCTCTCTCCTTTTGCTCTTTGAGGATCAAGAAATTATATTTGTCTCAGAATAAAAAAGGGTTTAAACTTATGTCTGTATTATATAACTATCCCAAAATTCTATATTTTACACTTGGATTATATCATCTTCACATATTTTACCTATTAAATTCAATTAGTACTTATTAATTCCCTACTAATTGATGACATTGCACTATAAGTTGGGAGCATAAAACAATGAAGCTTCAAAAAGTCACAATCACGGACCAAAATGTCAATATGCCAGAAGCATCCATTAATTTAATTTGACTTAAAATAGGTTTTTGTTAGTTACCTGAACATATTGACAGTGAGTGGCTCCTTTCAGTGAACTAAACATGAATAGTTATTGTCTTGTAAGCATTGCTTCTAGAGGAGGGTAAAATGGGAGCTGCTATCATGGATACCCTCACCGCCCTTGCTGACACCCTTTTGAAGATGTGACCACACACATATTTGAAAGATATTTTACCATTTCTTCTAGTGGATAAGAACTTAAATTTACTTACAGTAATTTCCAAATTACAACTTTGGGGAAAGAGTAGTATACTAAATCCAGGTTTATAAGTAACCATAAAATTGAAAAAGTTGGAAAGTGAGAACTGACTTTCAATACCAAGTTATTGGGAAGTCCACTCAGTTTAAGGAGAAAGCAAAGCATTTCATTTATGGATTGCTATTTCCTTTTGAAGCTTTGCAGCATATTTTAGGTCTCTTTCTTCTGGGAGATCTATTTTAAAATAGTTTTATTATAAAATATTTTCCTGTTATAATTGGCCAAAGTAATACAAACACTTAAACGCAATTCATTTATTTCTCAAGTACACTATTCCTACTCTAACATTCCATAGATGACAAATAATGAATGAAATGTGGTCAGTTCAACTTTCTACTGTTTATCATATTAAATATGTACCCATAGTAAATGTGTGTTCTTATTTATATTAGTAAAATTGAGCTTTTAGTATACTTTGTTATTTCTGTGCTGTGAATTTTTTTACATTCCAGTGGGTATTAATATTTTGTAGGAAATAAACAAGTAAGCAAAACTGAATACACACTGAATAGTAAAATAAAATTGGCTTGGATAGATCATTTTCCAGAACAGAAAGTACGGTAAAAATGTTTACTTTTCCATCAAATAACTTATTTTTCTTAATTTTATATTTGTAGAACTTAGTGTTTTTGAAAACTAAATCTTCTTTTTATTGTTCTACTTTTCTTTCTATTGTTACTTTCATTCATCATCACAGTCATCATCATAAAAACGCTAACTGTGCTACTTTTATGTGTCAGGGACTGTTCTCAGAGCTTTTGTGCCTTATCTGATTTATTGTTCAT
Source organism: Sturnira hondurensis (assembly GCF_014824575.4). Classification (NCBI taxonomy): domain Eukaryota; kingdom Metazoa; phylum Chordata; class Mammalia; order Chiroptera; family Phyllostomidae; genus Sturnira; species Sturnira hondurensis. The sequence goes on along the minus strand of NW_028073437.1, from coordinate 42,680 downwards.
ACCTACACAAGGTAGGTATTATCATTATCCCTTTGGCACAGATTGGAAAAGTTAAGTATACAGAGGTTTATATTTTTTCTTTCTACATCTTTATTTTTGGAAAACCCTCAAGCATCTTAGAATAGGTTAATTTTCTCAAGCTTTCTTTGAACAAAAAATTTATGTAAGGTTGAAATTCTAAGTTGTCAATAAGATACAAACACTTACATATCCCTACCTCTTTAGTTTTAAATACAGACCTGGTCCCCACCTGAATAACTTCAAGAACTCAGTGGTTTATCACAGTCATAAAATAATCAGACCATATCCTCTCTGACAAAAGTTCATCCATGCTAATCGAGTGTATCTGTGGTAAACCAAAGTGTCAGTGTGTTAATTTGTAGTGAGAAATTTAATTTCCTGAAATACAATGATATTCGTGTTGCCCAGTATAAAAGTGAAGACCAGGCTCATATAAGGAGGGATGCATAAATTATATTCATAACTTATTAATGTTAATTCCACTACTCAGTCACCCTATGAGATTAATTCTAGGCATCCAGCTTCATTTTATTTAAAATATCTACTATTCAGCCCTGGCTGGTGTAGCTCAGTGGATTGAGAGCGTGGTCCTGTGAACAAAAGTATCATGGTTTGATCCCCAGTCAAGGCACATGCCTGGGTTGCAGGCCAGTTCCCAGCAGGGGACCCATGAGAAGCAACCATATATTGATATTTCTCTCCCTTCCCCCTTCCCTTCCCTTCTAACAGTAAATAAATAAAATCTTTAAAAAAATATTTACTATTCAAAATCTCCTCTGGCCTCAACCTGCTTCATATCCTTCTTAGCTTATATCCTAAAATGACTTCAATCCAGCAATTTTCAACCCTTTTCCTCTCTTGGCACACATAAGCTAATTTCAAAAATTCTGTGACACAGCAAAAAGTATATTTTTGTCAATTTGACAATAAACAGATGTAATTTTGATTCATTCACATCAGATGTTATTGTTAGGTTGGCTGTTGGCTACTGTTACATTTGCTGCCAATATCCCTGATGAACATAGATTCTAAAATTCTCAATAAAATATTATCAAACCAAATAAATCAATACATCAAATATATTGTACACAACGATCATGTGGATTTACTCCAGGAATGCACGGTTGGTACAATATTTGCAAATCAATAAACACAATTCACCATAGAAACAAATAAAGTATCAAAACCACATGATCATGTCAATAGATACAGAAAATTTGATAAAATTCAGCACCCAGTAATGGTCAAAACTCTAGCAAAGTGGGAATGGAGAGAACATGCTCAATTATAATACAGGCCATAGATGACAAACTCACTGCCAGTACCATACCCAATGGACAAAAACTACAAACATTGCCCTTAAAATTGGGAACAAAGCAGAAATACCCACTTTCACCTCACTTGTTCAAAATAGTACTGGAAGTCCTAGCCATAATAATCAGACAGGAAGAAGAAATAAAATGCATTCCAACTGGAAAGAGAGAAGTAAAACTGTCTTTATTTGCAGATGACCAGATATTATACATAGAGGACCTTAAAGATTCCACCAAGAAACTACTGGAACTGATCAATAAATTCACTAAAGTAGCAGGATACAAAATTAATATCCAGAAATCAGTTGCATTTTTATATGGTAAAAATGAGCTATCAGAAAGGGAAATTAAGAAAATCACATTCACAATTGCTTGTAAAAGAATAAAATACCTAAGAATAAATCTCATCAAGGATGTAAAAACCTTTACTCAGAAAATTATAGGACACTGAAGAAACTGAAGAAGATTCAAATAAGTGGAAACACATATAATGTGCATGGGTAAGATGAATTAAATGTCTTTTTTCACGCAATTTTCCAGAGCCTAGGTAGATAGATATTATTTATCCCTCGTTTGAGTTCTCTGAGGACAGCATTTTTTACCTTCCTCATCACACTATTATTCAGTCTTATACTTTATATATTAGTGTAATTATTTAGGCCTATAACATTCCACTAGATCATAATTTCTGAAGAACAAGGATTATATCTTATTTATTTTTCCTTATATTATTAATTCATTAAATAAGTCTCTAATAAAAGCACATGCCATTTTAAATTAAACAGATGAAAATGAAGTAATTGGAGACCCTACTTATAGTTTTATTTCATCTTGAAACTTTATTTCCCCAAAAAGTATATACCATTCTTCAGCATATTTGCTCATTAAGTCAATGATTTCAACTTATCTTTGAAAACTGGAAGGCAACACTTTGAGTCCAAACCATATTTCATGGTTTTCAGTAAGATTTGATTCTAAGAAAATTGTCTGTCTTACTGTAAAGCAATAAAGTTTCAAAGAAAAACTAGTCATTTGTTTAATTTTATACAGTTGAAGACTATTATCAATAAATAATTCCTCTGTTTACCTTTAAAATACCTAATATCTTTAATTACGGTGAGGTATGCTTCCTCTACTCCCACTTTACTGAGTGAGTTTATTTTATCACAAGTGGGTGCTATGCATTGCCAAATACTTTTTCTGCATCTGTTGAAATGATCGTGTGATTTTTGTCTTTCATTTTATTTATGTGATATATTATGTTTATTGATTTGTGAATATTGTACCATCCTTGCATCCCTGGAATGAATTCCACTTGATCCTGGTGTATGATCCTTTTAATGTATTGCTGGATGTGGTTTGCGGAGATTATGTTGAAGATTTTAGCAATTCTGTTCATCAGCAATAGTAGCTTATAGATTTCTAAGTACTTGTCAATAATAACCTTAAATGTCAGTGGATTAAATGCTCTAATCAAAAGACACAGAGTAGCTGAATGAGTAAGAAAACAGAACCCACATATATGCTGCCCACAAGAGACCCACCTCAGAAAAAAACCCTACACAGACTAAAAGGAAAAAGTTGGAAAAAAAATATTCTAAGCAAATGTTCAGGAAAAAAGCCAGGGTAGCAATACCAGACAAAACAGACTTCAAAACAAAGTCTATAAAAAGAGACGCAGAAGTACACTTCATAATATTCAAGGGAAAAATCCATCATGAAGACAGAAACATTATAAACATATACATACCCAACATAGGAGCACCTGAACAGATAAGGAAAGTCTCGGAGGACTTCAAGAAAGATATAGACAGCAACACAATTATACTAGGGGATTTTAGCAACCCACTGTCAAAAATGGACAGATGTATCAAACAAAATATCAACAAGGATATTGCGGCATTGAACAAAGCCCTACATCAAATAGACTTAACTTTCCTGCCAAAGAAGCAAAATGCAGATTCTTTTCAAATGTAGATAGAACAGTTTCAAAGGTAGACTACACAATTGGACACAAAGCAAGCCCCAACAAATTCAAGAAATTGATAACATATCAAGCATTTTCTCTAACTACAAGAGACTAAAACTAGAAACCAACCTCCGGGAAAAGAACTAAAAAATACTCGAATTCACAGAGATTGAATAGCAAGCTATTAAACAATGAATGGAATGAGAATGAGATCAAGGAGGAAATCAGTAAGTTTCTATAAACAAAAGAAAATGAACTCACAATGACCCAAAATATATGGGACACAGGAAGGCAGTTTTGAGGGGAAAGTTCATAGTGATACAGACCTACCTAAAAAAAAAATACATGAACGTTTCAAATAAACAATTTAATCCTACATCTACAAGAACTGGAGGAAAAACAAAAGAAAGCCCACACCAAGCAGAAGGAAGGAAATAGCCAATATCAGAGCAGAATTAAATGACATACAGACTGAAAGAACAATTCTGAGGATCAGTAAATCCAAAAACGGGTTCTTTGAAAGATAAATTAACAAGCCTTTAAGCAGACTCATCAAGAAAAAAAGAGAGATGACCCAAATAAACACAATCAGAAATGAAAGAGGAGAGATTGCAACTGATACCACAGAAATTCAAAGGATTGTAAGAAATTACTATGAAGAACTATATGCCAAGAAATTTGAAAGTGTAGGTGAAATGGACAAATTTCCAGAAAAATATAATCTTTCAAAACTGAATGAAGAAGGAGCAGAAAGCCTAAACAGACCAATAAGAGTTGATGAAATTCAAGTAGTAATAAAAAATCCCAATACACAAGAGCCCTGGATTGAACAGTTTCATGTAAGAATTTTACAAAACATTTAAGGAAGTGCTAACCCCTATCTTTCACAGACTATTTCAAGAAATCCAAGAAAAGACAAAACTCCCAAACTCTTTTTATGAAGCCAGCATCATCCTAATCCCAAAACCAAGTAAAGACACAACATGGAACAAAAAAGAATGAACGTGGACAATCTTTGAATATTTTTTAAGTGATAAAAACTTACTGTACACAAACAGGAAATTTTAACATGTCAGCTGATTTTTTAAAATGTCAAAATAATAACAACATCCTGTGTTACAAGCACATAGGGAAAAATCGTCTTGATCAGCTAATTCCTTTCCATTCTTAAGAGAATGGAAGATATTTCCCTCCTAGAAGAACCCTGGTTGTGTGTGTTGAAAACTCCTCAGGAGTCATCCTCTATGATATGCCTTATTAGGTCAAATATGCTTTCTCTCTGTACTGAAATAAAGTTTGGAGCTTATACTTTGTTTTCTCCACTTTTTGAAATGATAGTTTAGGCAATATATGCACACTCAATTTTGTTGCTTTTTATTTTTCAGTTTGCTTTTGACATAATCAGATACAGATTTGTAGAATTTTTAAAATATTGTTTGACTCAAAGCTAAAATTGTAAAGTACTGAAAGTCAAGATAAGTTAGGAAATAGCACTAGATCTTATGGTCCCTAGAAACTCGTTTATCTCACTTTGCTGGTGCTTCAAAGTATGCAGTGCTCAACTGTAAGGATTAAACTCAGCAGAATATAGATAGCACTGTGACTTACATAGAGATATTTTATATGTACAATGTTATTAATATGTATTATTCGCTTAACCAATATCATATCATATGTAGACACCAAGTTTACTTTTCCTTTCAACTCAGGACCTTATAAAGTCAAGTAAAATAGTATTGACAAGTTGGAAAGTTGCATTAACAAATAGAGAACCTATGAATATATATGGTTACATATAATGTATACTTGCATATTTATATATTACTATTAATGTACAAGCCAATGAAAGAGCATGAACCAGGAATCACAAAACTGTCTTCAGTCTCTTCTCTGGCATAACTAGCAACATGAACTCATTCACATCATTTCCTCCATGATCAAATACATACAAAAATTCAGGTTTTTGTGAGGTTCTATTGAGAATTTAAATCTAAAAACTTCTTTTAAGTTTCTTAAAAGAAGAATAGTTTATTTCTTCTTCTCTCCACCAGAAATTCAGGTGGAGAGAGCAAGCTAAATTACAGAATAGAGAAGAAAATTAAGCAGCTGGTAGGAAGTAGATGGATAGAACATTCACGAACATCTCCAGTAAATAATTATCTTCTCACACAACTAAATTAAGAATAGTTTCTTAAAAGAAGAATAAGTTTCTTTTTTCTTCTCTCCACCAGAAATTCAGGTGGAGAGAGCAAGCTAAATTACAGAATAGAGGAGAAGAAAATTAAGCAGCTGGTAGAAAGTAGATGGATAGAACATTCACGAACATCTCCAGTAAATAATTATCTTCTCACACAACTAAATTACAACATGGTATTTTTAAATAAATTTTTCTTGCGTCTAAGCTTTTTTGGAGGTTAGTCAATGAAGACTGATTACGACATGTAAAAATAATAACAATGATGCAGTTAAAGCTCATTTAAGGTTTGAAACCCCTAACAACGTGATGGGGAGAAGGTGATTGTTGGGAATGCTGAGGAAGTCCTTTTGGTTTTAGAAGCATTCCCTAAAATTCCTAAAGTTTACTTTTTCTTTAAATACTCAAGACCATATAAAGCCAAGTAAGCTATTATTGAAAAAAAATGTAAAATTGCGTCAACAAATAAAGAGTTTATGAAAAAAGTGTAAGTGGCAGATTCCAACAATCTATAGCTACAGTTATACCATGAATCTCAAGTTAATTCCTACTATCTTTTAGAAAACATATAGTTTATTTTTTTAAATTTTATTTCTTCTATTACCATTGATTCCCCTTATACCCTCTTCCAACTCCAGCCACCTTCCTCAAGCCTGAAATCACCACACTGTTGTACATGCCCATTAGTTCTTCCTCTTTTTTGCTGGATCCTGCCAGAGCAGGCCCACTATCTTTTAAAAACATTTCTAAAACAAGGTGTGATCGTGGTTATCTCTGTGCCAATCCCAGTCTAAACATTTTTCTTCTCTTGTCATTCTGACCTTTTCTTGCAAGAATAAATTATTTTTATTATTGTTTCACATCTGTATCTATACCAATAATAGTTTTATTTCTGACTGTAATTAATCAAAAGTCAATATTTTAAGTGTAAAGTCTTTCTGCATCATCTCAGCATACATTGATACACATTTCTTCTATCACTCAATGACTTTATGATTTTTGTCTGTTTTAAGCTGTTATTATACTAATATCCGGGGGGGGGAAAGAATTTCCAGACTGGAAGTAAATGATTCTTTTAAATGTGAGCACACTGGTCAATTGTTCTTGCCTGTGAATTGCACCAGAGGAAGCCTGTTAGAAACCCCTGGCTTAGGCAGAGACAAATACCTTTTATTTTATTTTTTTAAAATTTACTTATTTATTTATTTTCAGAAAGAGGGGAAGGGAAGGAGAGAGGGAGAGAAATATCAATGTGTGGTTGCCTCTCATGTGTCCCCCACTGGGAACTGGCCTGCAACCCAGGCATGTGCCCTGACTGGGAATCGAACCGTGATCCTTTGCTTTACAGGCCCGCACTCAATCCACTGAGCTACACCCGCCAGGGCGACAAATACCTTTTAAATGAATGCTTTCTACAACATGGTCCTCCATTACTGACCTACCAAGTATTTCCCCTGACATGCTTCTCTCCCATTAGAAACCACTTGAGCCCTGGCTGTTGTGGCTCAGTGGATTCAGCATGGGCCTTTGAACCACAGGATCGTGGTTCAATTCCCAGTCAAGGCACATGCCTGGGTTTCAGGCAAGTTCCCAGCAGGGGACTCACAAAAGGCAACTATACATTGATATTTTAGAGATGCAAATTAAAACCACAATGAGATACCACTTTACACTGGTGAGAATGGCTATCATAAACAAAGCAATAAACAACAAATGTTGGAGAGGGTGTGGGGAAAAGGGGACTCTGGTCCACTGTTGGTGGGATTGCAGACTGGTACAACCATTATGGAAAACAGTATGGAATTTTCTCAGAAAACTAAAATTGGACTTGCCTTTTGACCCAGCAATTCCACTGCTAGGATTGTATCCTAAGAACCCTAAAACACCGATCCCAAAGAACATATACACCCCAAAGTTCATAGCAGCACAATATACAATAGCCAAGAGTTGGAAGCAACCTAGGTGCCCATCAGTAAATGAATGGATCAAAAAGCTATGGTACATATACACAATGGAATTTTATGCAGCAGAAAGAAAGAAGGAGCTCCTACCTTTTGCAACATCATGGATGGAACTGAAAAGCATTATGCTGAGTGAAATAAGCCAGGTGTTGAAGGACAAATACCATATGATCTCACCTTTAAGAGGAAGCTAAACCACAAAACAAACAAGCAAGCAAAATATAACCAAAGACACTGAAATGGAGAACAGGCTGACAGTGACCAGAGGGGAGAGGGGAGGGAATTTCAGGGGAAATAGGGGAGGGATTTAAAGGAACATATATAAGGTATACATGGACAACAACTGAGAAGGGTGGATATGGGAGGGAGGGGGGGAGAATGGGGAATGGGAGGGAGGGGGGGAGAATATGTTCAGCACATAAACTTTTAGTGCTGAAATGCTGAAGCCTTAGAAGACTCCATAAAACCATTAGAGCAGTATATTTATACATCCAGAGGTGATATTATTCTACCCCAATTAAATCTCTCCATGTATACAAACAATAACGGCAGTGGTGCAAACTGAATTATCTATGAAATATTATTAATATTTTCTTAATATAGGATTAATAATAGGATTATTAATTAATTAATATAGGATTGCTAGCAATCCTTAATTAATATAGGATTACTAGTAATCCTTAATTAATATAGGATTGCTAGAAAGATGTTTTATGCTATGATGTTGTTCGAAAGTGCTATCATGTTACACATACCAAGGCTACTAATTAGACTTGTCAATTGCTGATTGATTGCCACCATAAGACAAAAGAGAAATTGAATCTCAGCAATTATATTATCTAAAAGGCACAAAAGACAATGTTCTGCTCTCTGCTATCAACATGATTTCCCTGAATGACGTCCTGGTCTATCATCACAGGCTGTCAAAGGCCCTTCTGAGTACCTAAATCGCACATTAAACTCTGGAAATATTGCTACTTGAAAGAAAAAAATATGGTAGAGTGAAAATAACTAAATTTTAATTGATGTGAAACACATGGCTTTGTAGCCTCCCACACTGTAATGTTAGGAAAATACGGTCCATAGAAACATGCAAAATTCCTCTATTTTCATGGGTTGTATCTTCCTCATCTCCCACCCACTTCTCTCCCTCTGCTGATTTATTCCACAGATAAACACCTCCACTTCTACGAGTAGATACATGTTTATCACATACTGAACTTTGCTTTTCTGTTTATTAAACTTTAAAAATAGTTAGTGGATATTTACATTTCTAAATGTGTTCTAGCAGTGTAAGTATTATTTTACCTTTTACTAGGAATAAAATATTGACAGGTCTATATTATTTAATAATGGCTAAAGCTTACTTATTAAATATTGTTTTTATTCCAAAAATACAGGATTTTTTGCTTTAAAACCTTCTGGTAGCATTATTTTGGGTGTCTCTTTCAAATTCCAAAGCCAAGATAAAGCATATCAAAATAAGTGATTTAGGAACTCTATAGTACTAATAATAACTGCAGTTTCATATATTTGGGAAAAATATAACTGATTTAAAATATAGAAAATATGTTTAAATTAGAGGTTTAGTTTGAATTTCACTTTTTTTTGCTTTTAGCTCTTTTAAACAAAGAATATTGGATGACATTCTAATTACTATTACTATAAACAAACCACACTAAACTTGGAGTGGAAATAGCACCATTTTATTATTCACAAGGATTCTGTGGGCCAGAAATTAAGGCAAGACATACTGGTGACCGCCTTCTTCCTTTATAGTTTCTAGGGTTCATCTGGGAATGTTTGAAGAACACATGAATTGAATCATTTCAAAAATTTTTTAGTGCTCATGTGTGTGTGCCAGGGATGAAACGACTCAAAGGACAAGCATAGCTGGATCTGTCATATGGAGCACCTACTTGAGGCCTTCCAAGTGGCTTGATACTCTCACAGTATATTGGCTGGGTTCCAAGATAGAATGTCATGAGAGTGAGCATCCCAAGTGAATCAGGAAGAAGCTACATGGGCTTTTAGAAATTAGTTTCTGTCACATGGAATCACTTGTACTGGGCTGTATTAGTTGAAGCTAATGAAAACTTCACCCATATTCATGGTAAGGGGACACAGAACCACCTATCATGTGAAGAGTCATATAATTTGTTCTATGTGAGCACAATCTGCAAAATAGAGTCAGGCTCTCCTAAGAATCCAGAAATATCTCAACTTTTCAATGAAATTAGTTTAAACTCCAAATGCAGAGCTCTGTCATCAGAATATAGTCCAGTATGAATGATGCTCCTTGGTATAATCCCAGTAGCACAGTCCTTCCATGTAGTTTCTGTCAACATACAGACTGGTGAACTGAGGAGTCTTGTTATCTTACCTCACGTGTGCAATGGTGGGATAGACCCAGTGTAACTTCACTGGCACTTCTGCTCAAACAGAGATGCAGGGCAGGGAGAAGCAGAGGAGCAGGAAGTACACAGCAGCATGGGCCCATAGCATTTCTCGAATCCAGTCACCATGAGTTGCCAGTTTCAATATTCGAGCCTACTTCCATTTCCTTTCTCCTAGTCTTGGAATTCTCTGGGCCTTTGTTTTGTCCTTTGTGGCATCCTCACTTTACTGTAAAAGGTAGTCCATGACTGCGACTGAGTAGGTGTTTCAGTCTGATTCCTGTTTTAAAAAAGTAGAGATCCCAAATCCTTTTTTCCCCCCATTTTTTACTGTCTCTGTCTCTTTCAGTCCAAACTGGTGTAATAACTTAAAACTTTGTTTCTTTGTTTTTTTTTAACAGGGACTCTTTTTTAAAAGATTTTATTTATTTATTTTAGAGAGAGGAAGTAAGGGAGATAGAGAAGGAAAAAAAATTGTGTGGTTGCTTCTCCAGGTCTCCTACTGTGAGGTCACAACCCAGTTATATGACCTCACTAGGAATTGAACCAAAAACCCTTTGGTTCACAGGCCAACACTCAATCCACTGAGCCAGGGCGACACTTTGTTTCTTGTGTAATAAATTCTCATTTATTCTATTAAACAAAAGTCACACCTATAATATTTTCTCTTTTGGGCTCCCTGTAAAGCAGCTAGAAGACAACACTATAAGTATCTTAGAATACCAGATGCTCACTAAAGTATGAGAGAATTTCATATGCTTACAGGGTTTGTGAGGAACACCTTACATCTTTTAAAAGTCTTACAAAGTAAATTTTTTCTTCATTCTTACTCCAAAACCCTATTTTTTACAGCATCCCAGATTTAGCTTGAAGTTTGTTTTGTTTTGTTGTTATTGAAAATATTCTGTTGGAAAGAGTAAGTGTGGTAGTATAAGGACATACCACTAGAACCCGTGCTGAGTGGAGCTTAAAGACAGATAATCCCAGGCTCTCCATCTATCATGATGTGATGAGCCTGTGTTTCCCATGGGCTGCTCTCAGGGACTGTGTGTGCCAAGGACTTTGGCTCAAGGACTCCTCATCTGTTTAGGAGAAATTTCTTAGAACTGCACTTCAGTTTGATAATCTGCCTCTCCAATACTTTTTCGCTCCCTCTCCCCTCCATTGTGGACAGAGCTGCATCTTGATCCGATGGCTTTTCCCTACTCCTCTGCTTCTCCTCTCTTTTTTACTCACAATATTTACTCCAATAAATCTCTTGCACAGTTAATGCCTTCTTGTTTTCTATTTCTTAGACTAAATGACCAGCACAAAAGACACTAGGAGTAAAAACTATCACTGTGGATAAGATAAAATAGAAAGCTCTGAAGACATTTCCTCCCACTCTGCCCTGAGAACAAATCAATAAAAATATCATATCCTGAAGTGACTAGAGTTTAAAGACTTCATTCATGACCTCAAAGACAAAGGGATGATGGACCTGTCATACTATAATTTAATTTGCCATTCTGGCCTCTGTGAAAACTTGAGGAATAATGAATAATAATTGTAGAGAACCGAAGGCTTAACTACGTTGTGCTCCTGATTATAGCTGCTGTGACACATGTGGTATCATAGCAAGAACAATTTAGAAAGACTTCAGACACACTGGATGTGACAATGATTTGAGAAATGCATGGTTTCAATTTAGATAAGAAAGGGATAGTATACTGTTTGCATTCATGCATGTTATACAACAATATTCATTTATGATGTACTGTTAATATTGAGACTATATTAATATTCTTAGTCTCTGCCATTGTATAGTCAGAAGAGATCAGTACTGCCTGAACATCCCAAAGAAGATTACACAGATCTTTACATTGATTATTGCAGGCTGACGGATAAAATGAAGAGGTTGTTAGTAACCAAGAAGACTTGATAGGGATACATGAGCCTCAGAAGATAGTAAGTAAATGCTACAATATTCAAGGACCTTTTGTGAAGTTTTGGGTGTCTCTTCAGAGACATGCTAGGATATCTCCTCCAAAATAAAGGACATGTCCATGTATCCCCTATCACAAAGTAGCACAGGACAGAGTAAGCCCCTCTGAGTTCTGGAGACAACATATGTTACACTGTACTGCATCTCCAAAATAACATTGAAGATCTTCAGCTTTTAATGGGGCTTGCAAGCATGCCTGTGACTTGTAGTATGAAAACTCTGTCAGTTTGCCTGAGAATAACAGGTTTCCTGGGACATGAGACTTTTAACACTAAAACCAGGAAAGCCTTCAGAGAAACCAAAGTGGTGGGCCCCCTGTTTTGGAGGTATCAGTAGTGGTAAAAAATGCAGAATAGAGCTCATGGTAACCCCAGTGAGAGAATCAAAATGCAGACTCTGCCATTCTGGAAAAAAACATGCCATTTTCAGGAGAAAATTATACACCATTTGAGAAACAGCTTCTAGCATATTACTTAGTATGATAGAATAAGATGTTTGACATGGAGCATAAAGTAACCATGCATCAGGAATGTTTTATTTTGAGTTGTGTTCTATCAGATCCACGGAGTAATAGAGGTTGACAGACTCGGCAGCAAAGCATTGATGAAAACAACACACAGGCTTGGAGCAAAATGAACCAGAGGACATGGGTAAGGTACTTTAGCAGAAAGCCCACGTTTTCATGGCACCTATCATATCTGAAGTAGCACCCCTGTTTCAGTGTTCCCAGTGGTAATATGCGGGTCTTGTAAGACAGTTTGAGGAAGAAATTTTGCCCATCTTGATTTATGAATAGGCCATCTCTTCACATGGGCACAAAACAAAGCTGGTTATCAACTGTGTTACAACCATCATATTCATATTCATCAACCATATTAATGTTTATTCCTGAAAGACAGGAGATGGAGGCAGAGCTTTGAGTGGTATACCTAGATATATACTTTTGAGAAAGGAAAAGTGATTCTCTGGGAAATGAATATGTATTGATTACTAGGGAGGAGTCAATGGCCTGGTTTTCTATCTGGTCAAAGGCTTTGAAGGAAAATGACTAGGAGATCAGAGACAAGGAGGTCTGAGGTGCACACATGCAGATGGGCACACAGGAGTGGGTGCATGGTTTGGATATTTTTGTACCACACTTTAATTCTTACCAGAAAGGATCCACCATGGAAGTGACAGTGAAAATCCAAGGACTCAAAATGACTTAACCAGTTGAGAAGAGCTAAACTTCTTTATTAAGCCCTTTAGAATTACCATGATGGACTAATGGCTGGAAGGCCATGGCTGCAAAAATAAAATCAATATATGAGATCAAACACACAGACCCACATTTTCCTAGCTACTGCTTTCTTTGAGTGTACAATTTATCAGCAATGTAGATCAACCCCTAGTTACTAATAGCACTAATCCTTAAGGAGACAAACCAGGCATTTAGTAACAAGTCATCTTGGGCATTAGACCACTTTCTTCCTGAAAGGGCCAGCAGTTTATCTCCCCAGATATAAATATCTAATATGAATATGCCAGAACAACTTGAGCTTATAACTCATATGGTTATGAATTGTCTGATTCAAGACAGAGAACCCCATGCAGGATAATATCTGTTCTGCAGACCTGCTTCCTGGCTATAGAGGAACTGTGTTGAGCTTATGACCATGAGATCCTTTGTTTTTTATCATGTAACAGTCTTGAAAAGCAGATAAATGGTTAGAGTGCATTCAAATAGGCTTCTGAAAACATAGTGGAAATTTTAACTTGGAGAAAACACTTTGAAAAAACTAGGTGCACCATGGGACATTTAGAAGTACTTAGAGGTTCTTATACCCAGGAATCAGTAGATGAAAAAAAGAGTCACTGTATTTCCAAGAATAATTGACCTTGATCAGCAAAAGAAGGCAGGGATACTTGTGGTCAATGAGGAAATGGAGAGATACGTGGAATGCATTCATTGATAGACTTGGGCACCTCATGACATTTCCCTCTTCCATTGTAACTATAAATGAGCACATGTAGCAGCCCAGATTTGATAAGTGTACGATTGCCAAGGGTTCATTTGCTCAAAAATGAAGGTTTAATCACCTATGTGGGCCACTAAGGAAAAGCTGAAAGTAAGAAGAAATTAGAATAGAGTGTGGAGGAGGGAGATTATAGATACTACTTATGGCCCCAAGATAAGCTACATGGATGGGGTAAAACATATCTCTCTGACCACCCTTTCTATGTTTATCCTCAAGAAAAGAGATCATGGGACCATGGAGAAGCTGCTCTTTGAACATGTGTGGAGAAGTATATCTGTGTAGTGACAGCAGTGAACTGTGGTGACTAAGAAAATCCATAATTCAGATTTTGTGCTGCAGAATTTCCCATTGACAGTGACTTTGGCTGGTGCATTCTGAAGTTACTCCCATTCTGACTCTGTGGTCTTGATTTTCAGCAACTTTGACCTGGTTAAAATCCCTTAGACCTGCACTGTGGTCTAAGACTCCTCCTTCTTTTCCTCTCTCCTTCACAGGTGTCATATGGTCATCACAGTGTACCTGCTCTCCTTCCCAGGACTCCCTCCCCTTTTACATTACAGGAGTTTCCCTATAGAAACCTATTAAAATATAATATCCCCTTGACATCTACTTCTCAGAGGACTGGGACCAATGCACTGGGGATGAGCTGATGTGTTTTAGAAGCAGGAAGTCCTGACATATTTTCTTCAAGCTCTGACTGAAAAGCCAAATAAGGTTATTGTTAGCTTATTTCTCTCTATTCTCACCTTGTGATGTACAGCTACAAGAAAGTGATTGACAGCTGGAACATGTTTGCCTAGAAATCTCCTTATCCAGGATGTACTATCAGTTTGGTAAGTACATACTTTATTTTCCATGTTACTGTAGGTGCCAGTTGTGCTTAATTATTCATCTCTATGCAACAAGAAATCTATTTCTGCCACTTTCCAATAACAACTTGCTCATTTTCCTTTCAGCCTTCCCAACAACGTCCTCAAGGCCCATTTAAGCATCTACCCATGACCCATTCCCAAAGGTAGCAATACATGTTTTGGATTTTTCACTTTGTTTTAGATTATTGTGCTTTGCCTATTTTTAATTTCATTTTTGTTTTATGAATTCACCCCACCTCCAGGTACCAAATGACATTTTTTTTAGTATTGCTGCCTTGGAAATATTCTTAAACAAAAGGCCTACAAGAACCATTGCACTGTGTCCAGGCATTCACTTTTTTCCTGCCCTCATGTTCAAAGAAGAGCCCTAATCTAACCAGGTTCAACAGGGAGAGTACACAGATCCTAAGGATCAATAGGAAAAGTTTCAATAAATTTGGATCCATTTATTTAAAATTCCACAGTTGATACTCATCAACTCATTACCATTTTGAAAATGTATAACATTATGAAGGAATGTGTGAAACTATCTAAAATTCTAACATCCTGGAACTGTTTTTCAGAAATCTTTAGACTTGTAAAACTATCCAATAACATTTTTTATGCTGAGTATTATTTCTTTAATGACTTATTGTACTCTTTTCAATACAAAAGAATTGTCTTTAAAATTAGTTCTATATTGTCCAGTGACATGTTTCTTCTCCATTAACAAGCTTATATTTCCCATTACTTGTTAACTCAAATCCAAAGTTTTCAAACTTTTTAATTTCTGCCTTGAATTTTTATATCTGCTTCTTCTCCTTAACAGCAATACTTTATCCCCAAAATTTCAGTGCTCACCATATGCCATCATAATGTCTGAGTCCACATCACCTTTCCATTTCAAAAGGAATCTAATTCGCCTTCCTTCTCCATCACTTCAGTCTTATGTTTGCTACAACAAATGGTTAAATACCTAACTTTTCTCAAAAGATTGCTCTGATCCACCACCTTACAGATCTCTTTCTCTTTAATTCTAAGTTTCCCAGAAAATGCATGTTTGCTAATCAAATACCCTTTCAGCTAAATGAGAATGAGACACACATTCCTATTTGCTTTGTGTTACTTATAATCTACTTCTGGATTGATAACTTAATCTTATTTTCTTGGGCATTTTGGGATATTTAATTTTTTTTTCTTTTTCAAGGTGTTGATCTTCCTCAGATTTTTGCTGATAATTAATCATGTGTTTTAGTTTCAGGACAGAATTCTCTCACTTGCATTTTGGACAGTCTGATCTCCCCTGTGGACTATAATATTCTGTATGGTCCTTATCTTATTGCTGCTGTGATAAATTTCATCAGGCTGTCCCTTTTTCATATTTTGAAATATGCTGCACAAATTCAGTGCCTCTGGGACTCTTTATTTTGATCATGGTTATATGCTAATAAATTCATTTTTAGTATTCTCTTCCTCTACTTTTGTAGGTTTGGAGTGGCAAGCAGTGATTTCAACACATGTTTGGTCTTCCATTGTGATAGTGAAATTGTCCACTGTAAACTATGTTGCCTTCCACATAACTGGTAGGTATCACATTTTTATCATCTTGGCTTAAAAAAGAGTTATCTTAAATATGCTAGGTGTTAAACTAATGTTTTTGAGTAACAGTTAAATGCCTTGCTTCTAATTTATGGATTAATGTTGATACTATCTTGGAAATAGAATTTTAAACTGGAAAGAAATAGCAGTACCACCTAGGGCATAGAATATAACAATATATTCATAATCAGAACAAAAAATGGAAATTAAGATTACTTCTTAATGAAAATCATACTTTTATTTACGAATTAGGTTTCTTGAGCATTTCAGTTTAGACTTTGTTTATTTCTTCATTCCAAAATGACTTATAGAGTAATGTTTTCAGGTATTTCTTCTGGATGCTGACTTTATGGAAGCAAACAAAGAAAAATCTATTCTAAACAAAGAAGCAATCTATAAATTGCTTATATATGTCAGGGCACTGAGGTGCAATGTGCCTCTTGCTTCCAAGGAGGCAGGAATGGCTGGACCAGGAGTGACAGGAAAAGTAGCAGCTGTTCAGGGCAGAAGGGCAATAAGGAAAAGACAGGATAGAAATATTTAGGCCACTGGGAATATTTTGTTTTTTACTCTGAACTATGTGGGTGACCACTGGGAGGTTTGGGTAGTGGAGTAGCATCATTTTAATTATATTTTATCAGTATCACTCTGGCTGCTATATAGATTGTAGATGTCAGCCTGCTGTGTGGATATTTGCCTGAAATTGTAAGGTCAGAAGACTGGAATCTAGTTAGGGTGTCATTGTTATTACATAGGAAAGAAATGATGCTAACTTGGTTTGTAGTAACAGTGATAAAGGTTGTGAGAAGGAGTCAGATTCTTGGCTGTTAAGTGAAATGCAAAATACTGAAGGAGAAATAGGTTTTGGAAAAGGATCAGTATATATATTTTTGAGTGTCCCAGAAGGACTGCCAGTTAATTAACAGAAACCACAAGGGTAGAAAGAGAGTGTTCTAAAATTCTTATAACCATAAAAGCACTTGTCTGTCTTGTTTTAGAAGAGATTTTCACCTTCAAGCCTTTACTAGAATGGAATTAACTTTTTGCTTGAGGGATAAGTGCTGAAAATGATATTGTTCCCCTGTCCCTCTTGGCAATGGCCATCACCTCCACTTACTTTTATTCCCGCCTTAACAGTCTTTCACAAAGATTTTGGTCTTGAGACACTTTTACCATTTTAGAAATTATTCAGTACTCTGGGTCGAACCAGGAGTCAGATACCACACAATAATTTAAATGGAGAAGTTTAATGTAAATAATTACAACTAAGCTATTACAGTAGAATAACTATAAAGGTAGAAAGATGAGGCTGAAAGGTAGCTTGGAGCAGAGTGATTATTCCCAAGGAAGGACAAACTTCAAGGAGGAGCTCTGTGCCCAAGGCTGGGGCTCAGACCTTATTGGAGAAGGTCTGGTACAATCCAGGGACCATACCAACATTTCCTGAGTTGCCTGGGAAGGGCTTGTCCAGAGTCACTAGGCAAGTGGAAGAATGGTTTAAAGCGCAGGTGAGCTGAAGCTGGTGTCCAGACTCCCAGAGGGAATCAAAGCACCACTGTGGGAACTGCTAAAACCAGGAGCTGGACAGGCCTCCATCTTTACAAATCTAGTACACTCTGTGGCTGGACTGGGCTGCATGGTATAAAGGTTAAGTGGCCTGACTACTAAATGCAAACTGATGGGACTTCTAGTACGTGCATGCGTACACAGGGCAGAAGAGAGGATGCAGAGAGCAGGGGAGATCTGGGCTGGACTGCAGGTCTCACAGCACCTGGGCATGGCTACACCATAGTTGCCTATGTTAAAATCTCCAGAAAGCACATTCTCCAGGATTCAGGTATCGAAACTACACCAGAAGTAGAATGAAAAACCTCTTCCCCCTCTAATGTCACTCCAGTGTCCTTCCTGACTGAACTTAGCTTTCTGGTAACAGGCAAAGGAAAAATATATAAAAAGCATAGCCTCATTATTACAGAGCTAGCAAAAAGAATAAATCCAGAGCTGAGAGGCAAAAAATTGGTAGCAGGCACAGGTACCCAAAGGGGCTTTTACATATGGGATTTAAATCATGATAAATTAAAATACAGAATTTTTTTAAATTGTTTTATTTTTTATTGTTGTTCAATTACAGTTGTCCCAATTTTCCCCGTTGCTCCCCCTCCCTCTCCCCTACTCCATCAGGCAGTCCCCACCCGTTGTCCATCACCATGGGTCCTCTATACATATTCCTTGATGACTCTTCCCCTTTCTTCCCCTGTTGTCCCCCTTCTCCTCTCCTCTGCTCACTGTCAGTTTGTTCCTTATTCATGTCTCTAGCTCTCTTTTGCTTATTAATTTGTTTGAACTGGTAGTAATAAATATATCACATGTTTTTTATGTAATTATTTTTCAAGTACAGTTTTCTGTCTGTTACTCCCATCCCATCCCACCCCTGTGTTCCCCCCTCCCATCACATGTTAATGTAAATGCATGTTTTATAAACAACCCTATATTTTAAAAAATAATGAGGAGTGTTATTATTTTACACTTTGCAAATTTATTTGACGTCTGCTTTAAAAGAAGGCAATTTAATCTTACATATGCTTCTGCATTCACACTATTGCAATATTTTGTTTTGGTTGCAGCATATTGGAAAATATCAGATTCACTCTCATAAAGACATGCAGTTAAAAAATGGAGGAATATTTAATACCTTTTCATATGCTTGTGGGTCATCCTCAGTACAACACAAAAATCTACAAGAGGTTGTTTCTTAGAGAGTGGTAGGACTGTGAAATTTGAAACCAAATCAATGACTCTTTCCTACTCTGTTAGACTATGTTGATCAGCTTTGAATTCTGAATGGATATTATCCACACATAATTGTATAGCGATGTATTTGTCATTTGGGAAATATTGGCTCATTAATTTATTCATATCTCTTAAATGTTGATGCATTTTATTATGCAATATCAATAACAATCACTTCCATTAATAGCAGTATTGACCTCATCAGGCAAGTGTTTAAATATAGTGAAGCTGGCAGGATCACCATAACAGATACACATTTTTCAAAATTTTAATTTTCCCTCAGAAACTCTAATTTTATATGTGGCAACCTACCTTTCAGTTAATGTGGTCAGTTTTTTTTTTTTTTTATTTTGGGGAAACTATCTGACAAATACCCAAGTAAACACATCCATAGTTTATTTTTTGTTATTCTTTTTAGAAAAATTATGAAGTTCCATGAAAAGAGTTTTTAGTTCAGCTCACAACATAATCACACACAGCCTTTTCCTTTAGGCAACCCATCCTACTTCCAGATGCTGCAGAAGTATTGTACTTTATGTGCAGTCCCCATTTTGTCACACATAATATTAAAAATGTGTACTTAAAGGTTGAGACTTTATAGAAATAATACTCTTTACTAGGAATTGTTACAATTTATAAATGGAACTATCATTGTAATATGGTACACCTATACAGTTAAAGTATAATGACTGCTAGTATATACCATAATTCCTGCTAAGGCACCAGCAATTTTACCCACTACTGCTTTTTAACCCAATTTCTCTCTTTCCTGAACTCCTATAGTTCTTTCAATGTACTTCTTTTAGTGCATGTGCTGTACTCACTCTTGAATTATGACCAATTATATTTCTATCTGTTAAGCTCCTGGAAGTCAGTATTTACATCTGATTTCATTCTGTATGCTAACCAAACCACCCCAGTGACTTCCACAGAATAGTCTAATAAGTATATTTTAAGTGGGTAAATTAACATATATTTTTCTTTAAAAGGAGACAATATGTGTTATAATCTTGTTGATGAGTACCCTCACTGTCTTTCTGTACTTAAGCTATATAAAATATTATGTTGTAATATATGTGTGCATTGTAATTTATAGTTATCAATATAATTACTTGCCTTACAGAAAAACAGACATGTTTGAAATTTAATTTTAATTATTGATTTTATTGTCTGTATCTATTCCTTATGACCATGGAACTTTTTTCAGGCAAGATATGCTATATTTT
Organism: Sturnira hondurensis; assembly: GCF_014824575.4. Classification (NCBI taxonomy): domain Eukaryota; kingdom Metazoa; phylum Chordata; class Mammalia; order Chiroptera; family Phyllostomidae; genus Sturnira; species Sturnira hondurensis. The sequence goes on along the minus strand of NW_028073437.1, from coordinate 22,358 downwards.
TTCATTTTGAAAATGCAGTGTCTGAAACATTATCTTGTTTGTATGAGTCATTCAAAACGTGTTTGCATTCATTTATTGATGGGTGTTTAGGTTGCTTCCTGCACTTGGCTATTGTTAATTGTACTGCTATGAACACTAAAGTTCATAGTAAATGTATGGATCAAAACATTGTTGTACATTTACACAATAGAATATTATGCAGCAGAAAGAATTAAGGAGCTCCTACCCTTTGCAAGAGCATGGACGAAACTGGAAAGCATTATGCTAAGTGAAATAAGACAGGCACTGAAAGACAAATACCATGCAATATTGCCAAGGTCCAGCCGCAGCAGGGCCCAGGGATTCCTGAAAGGTGGGTAAGGCATCAGCGATGGGTAACAGACGACAACACGCCTCAAAGGACAGTGAAGCTCTGTTCCATTTACTGCAAGTACAAGCAGGTTTTTATATTTTAATTTTTGTTAATGATTAACTTTTGCAGGTGAATAGCATGATCAGTTAAGCAGAACAAAATCAATACAAAGGTAACCAGAAAAATTACAAGAATTTCCATAGTTTCAGTTATGTTAAACAAAAGTTGTTTTAACCAGGAGAACTATTAATCAGACAATTTGAAATAGCTCTTGAATGTCTTATTGTTTATTAAACGTCTTAGAATTTGACATGGGGAAAAAGGTACACTAGACCGAGCAGAGGTTAGGAAATTCATTATAAGCCTTTGTGATGTCTAATTTAGCTATCTAGCCTTTTCTGTCTAAAATGTTTCTCTATGTACTATAAACTCTGACTCCCTAGTAACTGTTTCTACATGCTTAATAGCTAACCAGCTTCTCTTATTTCTTAGCCTGTCTAATTCTAATTGATATATATTCCTATTCAAGGTAAAGGAGGGGCTGTTATTTAGACATTCAGGGGCTATTTTATAGAGGGGATTTTTCCATCCTTTCAGGCAGTTCTGTGGGGAATACTAATATTTTCCCCTGAACTGTCCCTTCCTCTTGGGTGATTTGCACAGGAATAAGTAAGTACAGTACAATGCCTATATTCAGTAACAAGAGTAAAATAACTAAAATAAAACAGCCAATTGTTAACCCATTTTGGATGCCACTTTCTCTTCCAGGGAGACAAATTCCTTGAACTTGAGTCCTCCATGCCCGGACCTTGTCAGACATTACGGTTGGAAGAGGACGTGGCACAATATCACCTTTAAGTAGAACCTAATCAACAAAACAAGTAAGCAAAATATAACCAGAGACATTGAAATGAAGAACAATCAGTAACCAGAGGGGAGATGGAAGGGGATAATAGGAGGGACATGGGGGAAGAGTTTTCAGGAATATCTATAAAGGACCCATGGAGAAAATCAAGGGGCATTGAATCAGGGGAGGGAAGTGGGGATGGCTGGGGTAAGGGGGAGTGGAGGGAGGTAAATGTAGAAGACAACTTTACTTGAATAACAATAAAACAATTAAAAATAAACAAATTGTTTGCATGTGGATAAATTAATGAGTAAATACAAGTTTTGGATAAAACTTTGTTCTATCGTAAAAAGAAGGCAGCAAGTTGTGCAGGAACAAGTGAACATCCATGTGAAAAAACAAAATGAGTCCAGACACAACCTTAAACCTTCACAAAGAAATTATTCAAAATAAGCCCTGGCTGGTATAGCTCAGTGGATTGAGTGCAGGCCTGCCAATCAAAGCATTGCTGGTTCAATTCCCAGTCAGGGCACATGCCTGGGTTGCAGGCCAGGTCCCCAGAATGGAATGCAACCACGCATTGATGTTTCTCTCCCTCTCTTTCTCCTTCCCTTCTCCTCTCTTTAAAAATAAATGAATAAATGACACCTTCCCAGCTCTGTCATATTTTTACTAGTTTCCTCCCATATAATCACTTAGAAATAACGTACTTACTGGACACTGGTTGGCCTCCAAAATCCCAGTTTCCTTTCAGCAATCTATTCATGTGGATATGAGTCTTCCTAATTTTGTAATTTACTTAGCTCCCCCAGTGAATTTTGATACACTTACTGAATGGCTGCACGAGAAAACTAACTATCAAGTGAAACTAAGTAAGGAGACCATCAGGCTAATATCTTAGAGCAGAATTAGTCTGTAGAGAGTAGGTTATGCTATGTAACTATCCAAGGTCTCTATTTTAACAAAACAAAGGTTTCTTTCTTCCTTGTACATAAACTATTATGGATTATGACAAATATTCAGGACAAACAGAAACCTGGCAACTGAGACTGCACTGAATTTGTGCCTCTACTATGTGGGCATAAGGTCTAGTTTCCTGTTGCCTCAGGGGAAGAGAGAGCTCTAGGGTTGCACGTGGGCCTTTCCAGGCACTGGCTGAGAGTGGCGCACATGGCCCGGCCAGAACTCATCACATGGCCACTCGGCCAGGAATGCTGGGGTGCAGATGGAACACCAAGCCAATGCGGCAGTTGCTGCCATAGTGGGAGTCTGAAAATACTCATGCTTCACACTGATAACAACAAAAACAAATTCTGCTAATATTCCAGAAAACAGTGAAGAGGGACAGCAGTATATTGTAACTCTGATGTAATCAGGCAAAGGTTGGTAAACTGGATACCCTTTTATTGATTGATTTTATAATTTCCATACTGAAAAGTATTTATATATATTTTAATTAAAGTTATTGGAGTAACATGGTTTAATAGGATCACATAGGTTTCATGTGTACATTTCTGTGATATTAAATCTGTAAATTGAACTGTGTACCCATCATTTAAAATCAAACCATCTTCCGACACCAAATAGTAGGTTCCCCCTACTCCCCACCTCCTGCGCACCATCCCTCTGACAATCACCATATTGCTGTCAGTGTCCGAGAGTTTCAGTTTTATATCCTACATACGAGTGAAATTATATGGTTCTTAGCCTTTTCTGACTGACCTATTTCACTTAGCATGATATTCTGAAAATCCATCCATGTTGCCATAAATAGCGGTATTTCACCTTTTCTTATGGCTGAGTAGTATTCCACAGTATATATATGTCCCACATTCATTATTTTCCTATGAAAGGAAAATCTGGTTGTTTGCAAATCTTGGCCATCGTGAATAATGCTGCAAAGGACATAGGGTGCTTTTATCTTTGTGAATAAGTGTTTTTGAGTTTTTTTTAAGTGTGTCTAGAGAAGAGATTGCTGGGTCATATGGTAACTCTATCTTAATTTTTTGAGAAATCACCAAACTGTTTCCCATTGAGGCTGTACCAGTTTGCAGTCCTATCAGCATAAAGGTTCCTTTTTTAATGCAAGCTCTCCCTCACTTGTTATTACTTGTCTGATTGATAATAGCTATTCTAACCAGTATGAGATGATATATCATTGTAGTTTTGATTTGTATTTCCCTTATAGCTAGTGATTTTGAACATCTTTTCACATATCTATTGAAAAATTATATATCTTCTTGGGAGAGGTGTCTGTTCAGGTACTCTGCCCATTTTTAAAAAAAGGATTGTTTGGTTGACTTTGTTGAGTTTTATGAATTTTTTATATATTTTGGATGTTAACATCTTGTCAGACCTATTTTTTTCAAATATCATCTTGCACTTATTTGGTTGCCTTTTTGTTTTGTTGTTGGTTTCTGTTGCTGTGCAAAAGTTTTTTAGTGTAATATAGTCACATTTATTTATTTTGGCTGTTACCATGCCTTTGGGGTCAAATTCATAAATTTTCTCCATGACCAAGGTCTGTAATATTATTATCTATGTTTTCTTCTATATTATTTATTGTGTCCAATCTTATACTTAGGTCTTTGATCCATTTTGAATTAATTTTTATACATGGGAACAAACTTCAATCTCATTTCATTCTTTTGCAGGTGGTTTTCAAATTTTCCCAGCACTATTTATTGAAGAGGCTTTATTGTCCTTACACATGTTTTTGGCCCTTTTGTCAAAAAGTACTTGTCCATATCATGTAGTTCTATTTCTAGGGTTTCAGTTCTGTTCCACTGATCTGATAAATCAAGTTTTAGATTAGAGAAACGTGAGATGTTAATAGGCTAGATAGTAAACACATCTTAATTCTCAACTTGTCTTTATAAACTTTCTCTTTTCATTTGTACTGTATTTGTAAAACAAAAAATTAAATAATAAAATGTGCCTTTATTTTTTAAAGCGTAAAATTTTATATTGGCTTAGCATATCATGGCTTTTAGACTCTCAGTACAGCTGGTGATTACATGGTCCATCCCTACTTTCTCTAGGTAGACAACCAAGGAATCACACAAAGTTTAAATGACTACCATTGCTCTTCAATTTAAGCACACAGCCACTCTATGTCTTGTGAATCTAAGCTCCGTGTTCATATTTTACTCTCTTTGTTCTATATTTTGAAAATATCTCTGTTTTATTCATCTCATCCACTAGACAGAGTTGTTAAGGCTGAGCCACATGACTTTTTGGTATGTGCTTATCTATGTTGTATGGATTACTTACCTGATACAGGTGTTCTGACCAGGAATTCACTGTTCTATACACTTCAAAGGTCTGATAAGACACAATAAATTTTCACATGAATATGCTGATGTCACCAGGTCCATGTTAAATGTTTTGGCAGGTATAATAGCTAATATTCATTAGCATCCATAACAGTATTATAAAGTTCTAGATATACTAATTATCCAGGAGAAGCCACTAATGTTGAAAAGAAGAGAGCGAGAAACAGGAGAATGGGAGAGACACTGTTCTAGGCCCGTTGCTTACATTATATTATGTCATAGTGACAACAACCATATTGACACATGGGTTAACTGGCTCAGAGATTCAGTGCCTTTCAAGAGTTGGTGTTAAAACTGAGATTTGACATCATGTCTACCTGATTCTAAATGTGTATTTCCTCTACTCCACAATGACTCTTAGATTGAGAATAGGTAGCAAATAAAGATATCATCATGAAAAGTCGTCATGGTCCTCCTTCTCTTTTGCTCCTCTGTCCTTAATATTCCACTTACTTTTACACTGGGCAGAGTTTCATTCATCTATACCAGCAGTAAGACCACCAATTGATTAACTTTGTTAAATAAGTCTGTAGTGCATGAGGATTACTGTTTAAATATTTCCCCTAGAACTGACCTATGCATTTTCCTTCTTTGCTTGAGAAAAGTCAGTACATAGATGTCCTCAGACTAGGTAAACATATGTTGGGGAAAACATGAAGTTTGTGAGAATGGTTCTCTTTCTTACATGTATACCAACCTTTTATAGAATGGTGAATGTTCCAGGATTAAAAGGGAAAGAGGCATTCTGCTTTCTTCTGTAATTTTCCCATCCTCTTTCTACCCCAGAAAAGACTCTTGTGGCAATTTCTCTGTTTCTTCACTGGTGGTCAGAGACGTTTCTGATTTTAAAGAGACATCAAATATGTATCAATTTATTCATTCAGTAAACATAGATGTGTTCCATAAATATTTATTGAATTTCTGAATGTGAGATACTATATTCATTCTGTAAATTGAAAGCATATTTAGCATTCTCTTTCAATTAATAGTAAAGAAAACGAAGCAGATGGAAATGCATGGGGGAAGAAGAAAGAGATGTTGTCCCCTCTCTTTCATTTCAAACATAAAATGAACAGATTTCAAGGTCTAATAAAATTTTCAGTTTGATGATTTGGGACAAAGAGAACATCCAAAGTCTTTTAATGTAACAAATCTTGGCTCTCAACCGGCTTTCTANGATTTCTCAAAAGAGACCTTACAGGCAAGAAGGGGCTGGAAAGAAGTATTCCAAGTCATGAAATCCAAAGACCTACAGCCAAGATTGCTTTATCCAGCAAAACTTTCATTTAGAATGGAAGGACAGATAAAGTGCTTCTCAGATAAGGTCAAGTTCAAAGAGTTCATCATCACCAAGCCCTTATTATATGAAATGCTAAAAGGACTTATATAAGAAAAAGAAGATGAAAAGTATTAACAGTGAAAGGACAGCAAACACACAGCTATTAACAACCACACCTAAAACAAAAGCAAACCAAGAGGACAGCTAGATCAGGAGTGGAACCATAGAAATGAAGAACACATGGAGGGTTAGAAATAGGGGGGTGGGAGGGGGAGAAGGGGGGAGAAGGCACAGAAAATAGCATAGAGGGTAGGTAAAAAATAGATAGGGGGGAGGGCGAGAATAGTGGGGGAAATATAGAATCCAAAGAACCTGAGACACGTGGTTATAAACTAAGGGGGGAGAATGGTGGGGGAGGGAGGGTGCGGGTGGAGGGGAATGAAGGGGGGGAATAGAACAACTGTAATGGTATAATCAATAAAATATATTTAAAAAAAATAAAAAAGAAAAATAAATAAAACTGGGATCTGACATCATTTCTACCTGATTCTAAATGTGTATTTCCTCTACTCCACAATGACTCTTAGATTGAGAATAGGTAGCAAATAAAGATATCATCATGAAAAATCGTCATGGTCCTCCTTCTCTTTTGTTCCTCTGTCCTTAATATTCCACTTACTTTTACACTGGGCCAAGTTCCATTCACCTATACCAGTGGTAAGATCACCAATTGACTAGCTTTGTTAAAGAAGTCTGTAGTGCATGAGGATTACTGTTCAAATATTTCCCCTAGAACTGACCTACGCATTTTTTTCTTTGTTTGAAAAAAGTCAGTGCATAGATGTCCTCAGACTAGGTAAACATATGTTGGGTAAAACATGAAGTTTGTGAGAATGGTTCTCTCTCTTACATGTATACCAACCTTTTATAGAATGGTGAATGTTCTGGGATTAAAAGGGAAAGAGGCATTCTGCTTTCTTCTGTAATTTTCCAGTCCTCTTTCTACCCCAGAAAAGACTCTTGTGGCAATTTCTTCTGTTTCTTCACCGGAAGTCAGAGACATTTCTGATTCTAAAGAGACATCAAATATGTATCCATTTATTCATTCACTAAATGGAGATGTGTTGAATAAACATTTATTGAATTTCTGCATGTGAGATACTATAAGCACTCTGTAAATTGAAAGCATATTTAGCATTCTCTTTCAATTAATAGTAAAGAAAACGAAGCAGATGGAAATGCATGGGGGAAGAAGAAAGAGATGTTGTTCCCTCTCTTTCATTTCAAACATAAAATGAACAGATTTCAATGTCTAATAAAATTTTCAGTTTGATGATCTGGGACAAAGAGAACATGCAAAGTCTTTTAATGTAACAGAATCTTGGCTCTCAGCCGACTTTCTAAGTCTTGGATATCTGTACCAGAAGAATAAGCCAAACATTCTATTCACCACCCACATTTTTGGTGTCATTTTCAGTCAGTCTCTTACATTTATTATTCTATCTAGGCATCATGTTTTTCCAGCCAGTGTAACCTGTTACTGATTTCCAGGGGTATAGGTCAGGTTGTTTAAGTGGATCTTAAAGAATAGGAAGTGCTTTTTGATATATGCCTGATCTAAATTGTAGGAAATACCTATTTCATGCAGGTGATATGACTCGGAATTCATTGTCTTAGATACTTCAAAGGTCTAAGGGGGCATCAGGATATGTTCATATGTAAGTGTACATTGATGTCATGAGATCCAGGTTCAATATTTTGAACTTGGGGTAAAACACAGGCAGGTGTTTCAAGTTAAGGAAAGCAAATCTGACTATCATTTCTGGGTATAATTTGAATGGACTTCCTTGGACTAGTCTGTTATTCCTGTGTGTATTGTCAACTTTCGATTAGAAAATGAAAGAAAAAACTGCATTTAAAAAGGTGATGGATTTTTTCACAGCCTTCAAAAAAAAAAGTGAAATCTGTATCTTCTCCCCCTGAACCTGACTACTGGGCTTTTGTGTCTGGACCAATAAAATGAGGTGAAAGCAATGCTGTGTGACTTCCAAGTGTGGTTCAGAAAGGGCCAGGCACATTCTGCTGTTTCTCTTGGAACACTGCTGTGGGAGCATTAAGCTGTCATGTACAAAGTTCAGCTACCCTGAGCTGCCATGAGGAGATAGCTTGTAGAGAGAGACAAGGATGTCCACAGAGTCCAGCACCAGATGCTTGAGGGAAAAAGCCTTCTCTGTGCCCTAGCCCAGGTAATATCTGACCACTACCCTATGAGATATCTTGAGGGAAAAAATGGCTTAGCTCAGTCCCATCAACTCCCAGATTTTTGAGTAAAAATAAATAATTTCTACTGATTTAAGCCACTGTTTAGGAATGGTTTGTTACATAAAAGGAAGTAACTAAAATATACAGATTGTTACTATGATGCTTTCCTTATACAATGCTTACCCATGACTAGGAGAGAGAAATATTCAGTCAATTGATCAGGATCTTTGACTTTTTCAGATATAAATAAAATTTTCCATTGACTTACTGGAGAAACTTACTTGTAGAACTGTAGTTCATGTATGAATTTAAATAAATAGAACTTCCCCTTTATTCCTAGTTTTTAATCTATGATATATTAACTCTAATCAATAAAGGATATGTGTGTGTGTAGATGTGTTTAGGTATATTATACAGAAACATATCTAAATTATATAATATATAAACATTAAGCAAATTCTGAAATTAGTTAAAGAGAGTGTTTCATTAGAACAAACAAGACAAAGCAACCTCTGTAGTGCTGAGAAATATAAATGCCTTGGCCGTTTACAGCCTGGGCATGAGTCACCCTCTCAAGCAGAAATGAAGCCCAAACAATGGATAGTGAGCCAGTGCCCGGCACTGCAGGTGGGGACATAGTTAACAGGTCAGGTAAGTGAAGAACCTCCTCCCCACCTGGAGATACCCAAATGACATAAACTTTTCCATATACATATCCTCTTCAATATGTCATAGGTCTAGCAAGAGTTTAAGGAATTAAAATTTTATTAACTTTTCAAGCATGTGGCTTATTAGCATATGCATGAACTCTACCTAATTGTTATTGTTTACTCATTTCATTCATAGTCGAACAATTTTAATCAGTATCATATATTATGAACTCATAAAATATTGATCAAAATCAACATTAACCTTGTAGCTTGAATGTTGTAATGACAACATTACTCAATAAAAATCATTAAAATATTCTATAAAGTAATAATAAAATTTTAATTTTATTTCATGTTTTGCAGATTTTGGTCCAGATTAAAGCAGAGATGAAGTAAAATAGTAAAATACATATACTTACTCATGTAATATATGGCATTTTAAAAATATATTTAAAAGTAAGAAAATGTGAACTAACAATCTAACTTTGTATGTGTAGCAAACTCACAGTTATTAACAACCACACCTAAAACAAAAGCAAACCAAGAGGACAGCTAGATCAGGAGTGGAACCATAGAAATGAAGAACACATGGAGGGTTAGAAACAGGGGAGTAGGAGGAGAAGAAGGGGGGAGAAGGTACAGAAAATAAGTAGCATAAATGATACGTGGAAAATAGATAGGGGGAGGGCAAGAATAGTAGGGGAAATATAGAATCTAAAGAACTTGAGACACATGGTCATAAACTAAAGAGGAAGAATGGTGGGGGAGGGGTGTGCAGGGTGAAGAGGAATGAAGGGGGCAATAGAACAACTGTAATGGCATAATCAAAAAAATATATTTAAAAAATAAACAAATCCCCTTAGTTAAAAAAAAGAATTTATATATATATATATATATATATAAAACTGCATTAACCTTATAAAAAAGAGAAAAACCTCAAATAATGACTCCATTGCTTTAAAATTTCTTGCCAAAAGTTATTGTACCTATAAACTTTACTTTTTTCTATACATATCGATTTTAACGTATGCCCCTGTGCATGTTGAATTGCATTAGATATTTTAACATAATCCTACTAATTTTTGATATTTTCTATGAAAACTTAAAAACTAAGTAATCAAACTGGCTTTCATCAAGAGTGTCTCTATGTTGTCACTGATTGACTACTTTGAATAACAGAAAATTTAAATAAACATTAATTTAAAAATAGTAAAAATTTCTAATGTGAAAAATAATTTTATCCTCAAATTAATTATGAGGTGTTGTCCTGAAACCCTCTACAATTCCTTATAGGAATGAATAAAATCTGCTTGATTAGATAAACAGGAGATTATTTACAACAGTAAACATTTACAAGGCAATGAATATGAATGATGTCAAAGTTTAAATAGCACAGCCAGTGTTAATTACCCATCCCTAAGTGATTATTAGAATTAAAAAATGAAATACAAGCTGAGAGTTTCATCGTATAACATACTGATAGTGCACATTGTGTAGTGCAACCTTGTATAAGACTGCCTCCAAGTGGCATATATCAAAATTCCACATGAAAAATTAATACACAAAATCTAAAAGTATCATTAAATCTCTACACTTAACCCTATTTATCCTCGAAATTGTAGATGTTTAAAAACTTGTTAATTATCAACTTGCTTATAATTATTAATTATTAGGTTTAAAAACTTGTTAATTATGAACATTATATTCTTGATATAATGTTCAAGAGGTAGATAAGTATTTCATATCTATTACATTTGTACAGTAAGATCCGTTTTCGTTACTTATACCATGCGTCTCTTTTCTAATCTTAGAAATAATGTTCATATTTGCTAGATCTTAAAGGATCAGAGAGGCAAATGACTTCGCTTCCACTCATAGAATCTTAGAGTTGTATGACCATCCAATTCCACCCCTCCAATTTTACAATTAAACATAAAAGTTTAATGGATTTATTCAAGATCTTCCTGGTTAGTGACTTAACTAATGAAATCTGTCTTCTCAGAGTTGTAGTTTAGAATTATTTCAAATACATTTGCTATGACACCAAAAATTGGAGTCTTCTCCATGCCCCAAACAAATACACTTCTAGTAGAAATGTCATTTTTAAAAAACTCAACTAAACTATAGAACGTAAAATAAATTTTTGAAGTCACCAAGGCAAAGAGTGCTCAGAGCCCTGGCTGGTGTAGCTCAGTGGATTGAACACGGGCCTGCGAACCAGACGATCGCGGTTCGATTCCCAGTCAGGGCACATACCTGGGTTGCAGGCCAGTTCCCCGCAGGGGCCAGTTCCCAGCAGGGGATGCACGAGAAGCAACCATACATTGATATTTCTCTTCCTCTCTCCTTCCCTTCCCCTCTAAAGATAAATAAATAAATATTTTTTTTTTAAAAAAAGAAAGAAACTGTGAGATAAACTGATAGTTTCCAAAAGTCTGACAGTAATAAATAGGGCAATTGATCTTATAATGTAATTTAGAGACTGAAATTTGTTTGCCCTGGAAAGCTATTCATTGAAGCAACAGTTATTTTCAAACTAATTTGATTTGTAAATACTACTATTTCCATTAGTTTACTACTCTTCATGAGGTTAATTCTAAATTTTATGTCACCATTTATTTTCTCTTCCTTTGTTCTGTATGACTGATTCCACTAAGGCAGTCTCTCTTTTCCCAAAGCTGTCACAATAATGTTGTTTTTCCCTAATTTATATTCCTTTTCTGCATCTTAATGGCTTTTTATCGCTCTTTTTCTTTCTTTCCTGCCACTACCTGAACAACTGCATTGGAGTGAGGAAGCCAATGTCTGTAACAAAATTAAAGCTCAATCTCAGAGGGACAATAATGTAGATACATGGGGAAAATGTTATATATAGAAAAGTGCATGTAGACTTCAAGTAAATATGTGGGTATTGGTGTATATAATATGGAGTATTAACTTGTTAAGCTTTTGAATGTAATGCTATATTATCTATGAAACTATTTTACTGTGAAATTAGAACAAAATATACAAATTTATCATTTACTCTTACCTATTTCTAAACTGCCTTTCAATAATTAAGCTCACATTATCTACAGTTTCCATTAATTACTTCAGCTATATTCTATTCAAAAAACTGAATACATTTTAAATTTTTGCCTATATTCTACCCCTTTTAGGTAGTTTCAATAACGGCTTTTTTTTTTTTAGTGGAGTCTTTACTACCTGCTAATCTGGGCTCCTGTCAGACTCTCATTACTACACTGTTTACTCCATCTTTGAGACCATTAATGAGGCCCCAGATGAGACCAGGCTGACATTCATTGCTATGGCACCAGAGAACACAACATTGGTCACCATCACTCTGCAATTCAAGCCCAGCAACCATACTTCCAACATTATGACAATGCTCAACACAAAACCTTTTTAAATTAACTTCTCTGGATAAAATTTGTGATTGAAATTTAATGAGATGCATCAAAACTTGGCTATAATTAATACAGTAAGAACTTCTACAAGTCCATAGTCCTGCCATTTCTCCCACAATTGACTATTCATGTGTTTATTTTTCCCAAAGTGTGTTATATAGATATTCTCCTTGATATTTGTGTTCATTCTGCTAGTAATGAAAGATAAATGTTAACCTTCATAAATACCTCAGTAACTTTAGTTTAGTAAAGATGTTCAGCTTTCTATATTGCATGCCATCTAAATCCAGATGGCATGTATATATCAAAACTAAATATATAGGATTGTAAAATGCAAGTTAATATTTTGCCACATTTTTGTCTTCTAGAATTAGAACAAGCAACTGAAAATGAGTAAACTGCATATTTTCTGAGCTTTATAGCAATAAAGAAAAGTCATTTTAAAAGATTAAAAAAACCTACAGATTAATCAACATTATAAGATATTTAATTAAATCTAATAACTTATTTGCATGTATGAACTCTAATTTTCAACCAGCTGACACTATTTTATGTTACCTAGGAAAAGATGTGAAATTATGCACATTTTGTATTTACTCTAAGTGAGAATTTTCAGGGAAAAACATTTCAAAATTAATGTAATACAAATATAAGTGTTTGATCATTATGGTTATTAGGGACTACGGAGCAATTGCAATTTTCCACAAATGTCTTAAAGTCTGTGGACATAATTTACCCCCGCTAACTAAATTAAGCAAACAAGAAATCTTACCATTCCTGACAGCATGAATTGTCCAAGAGGGTATGATGCTAAGTGAAAGAAGTCAGAAAGAGAAAGACAAAGACCATGTTATTTCACAAATCTACAGATTCTGAAGAACAAACTAAACCAGCAAACAAAGCGGAAGCAGACACAGATACAGAAAATAAGCTGAGTTTGTCAGAGAGGAGGGGTGTGGAAGGCCAGGGAGGAAAGGGGAAGCAATTCAGAATTACAAATTGGTAGTTACAAAATGGTCATGAGGGTATAAAATAAAGCCTAGGAATATAGTAAATAATATTGTAATAACTGTGTATGGGGTCAGGTTGCCTCTTGAAATATCAGGGGGATTACTTTGTAAATTATGTAATTATCTACCTACTATGCTATAAAACTGAGTATAATATAAAATAATATTTGATGCTATCTGTGACTGAAAAATAAAATTAAAAAGTACTTAAAGGTAAGAAAATATACTATTGAAACTAATGCAGAATTTTTCACTAAATGAATGCTATTTACACTAATGTCAGTGAGTTATATTCCCTTAGTCAGTTAATCTGCCTCAGAATTACCAGGTTTTGTTTGTCAACTACTGAATCAAAATTTCTATGATACGTCAGCTTATAAAACTTCACAAATGAGTTGTGCAGTTAGCAAGTTTAAAAATCATTGTCTTACAGGCTATATAAACAATAAATGAATGCATGAATGAGTGAATATTTCAACCAATCAAAATATGTGTTTTTAGGTGTTTTCTAAAAACACATGGTAAAAAAAAGAACCAAAGCATTTCTATTACATTAAAAGAGAATACCATCATAGAAGCCTTTTTAAGTTGATTATCAGCATTAATAAAATTTGCAGCCAGATAATTACTCAATTTATCTGATTATTCTATGTCTGTTGACTAAATATGATGTATATTATGGCTGTTTAATGACATAACCAAAGTGGCAGATTTAAATGGTATTCTTTAAATTAAAATGACAGTTAAATAACTGGTCATAAAACTATTTATGTTTATCTCCAAAGATTTTTATATTGGTCAAATTGATGTTACCCATTGATCTGGAAAACTAAGTCAAAACCCAGTCACTCACAAAGATATATCTGAATCCCTTGAAATCTGCCTTTAGATTCCAAAATCAACATTCTAAGTCAGAAGCTCCCTTATTTCTCTGATTGTCACAATAGGATAAGTGTAAGGAGTAAATGTAAGTTTAGGAAAATCTGTCATTATTTACACTTTATATTTGATTTATTCAAAAATGTGGGTTTAGCCCTGGCTGGTGTAGCTCACTGGATTGAGCACAGGCCTGCGAACCAGAGGATCTTGGTTCGATTCCCAATCAGGACACATGCCTGGGTTGCAGGTTGGTTCCCTGCAGGCCAACTCCCAGCAGGGGACGCATGAAAGACAACCATACATTGATGTTTCTCTTCCTCTCTCCTTCCCCTCTAAAGATAAATAAATAAATAAAATCTTAAAAAAAAAAATGTTGGTTTGAAGAAAATTATGTCTCAATTCTCATTATAGAACTTGTTAATAGAATGACCTAAACCAAGGTATCTTCATTTGTGATCTAAAATGGACTAATAAAACCAATGTGAGGGTGCCTTGGCTGGTGTAGCTCAGTGGATTGAGTGCAGGCCTGAGAACCAAACAACCGCTGTTCAATTCCCAGTCAGGGCACATGCCTGGATTATAGGCCAGCTCCCAGCAGGGGACGCATAAGGGGCAACCACAAATTGATGTTTCTCTCCCTCTCTTCTTCCCTTCCCCTCTAGAGATAAATAAATAAAATCTTTAAAAAAATTTAAAAATGTGAGGGCTTTCTATTATATAAGATGAATAATTGTGACAAAAGCACAATGTCTGAAAACTAATGGAGTCTTTGTGAATGTTTCTTTTTTTCTTCTTTAAAGTTATCATAATGACAGGCACCAAGAGGTTACTAGTCTTGAGGGCCTGGTTGCAAAAATTTGACAGCTGAGATTCTTGCCTAGTATAATTAAACATACAACTCTTATCTTACGTGAACAGAATTCAGTGAGTTTACAACTTGTTTCGATAAAATTTTGGGATTCATGACTTTGCCCCAGCAGAAATGTTATACTGAGTAAGAAGTAGATGTCAGCGGCAGTTTTGCACATGCTGTGAATTACAGCCTCTAGAGTGAGGACATGGACAGAAGGACGTGTCTTTGAGGACAGAGCCATGGGGGGAATGTCCCTTTTGCACTGATGCAGATAGTCTACCTAATGTTTTAATTATTAGATGATTGAAAATTTGCTGTTGGCTGTTAGACATAGCTAAGAGGGTACTACAACTAAATAATACACAGAGCTATGTTGTCAATCTTACGCATTGATGCGGGGGCGACTTTCCTCGAAAGTCCCCCAGTCTACCACAGATGAAATTAAATAAGACTGAGACATGATCTGCTTGGGAAGGAGAGGTGGCCAGTTTCCCAGATGAAAAAGGCCTTGAGCAGTGGCCAGTTTCTCAAGGGAAAAAAGGCATTGAGCCCCTTCCTCCAAAGACTTTTATTGGGTTGTAATACACAGGAACACAGGGTGGCAAGGATCAAACAGCAGATAACGTTTCAAAGAAATCTGAGGGTTCAAAGAAATCTTAGTCTGAATCAGTGTCTGTCAGGAAACCTGGTTTTGCAGAAACTTTGGGAGACATACTCATTTCCTCTCACACCCTTATCATATGAATGAAAGCACTCTTAGCAGAGCAGATTTCACAAGTTTATCAGGAAGTCTTTGTGATGCCAGATTTTTCCCCTGGACATACTCTAGCCAGGCAAGGAGCTCCAGCTTTCCCCATCAGGTATTCAAGCTTAAGGGGATTAGAGCCAGGAAGTGCTTCTCCCAGAGGACACAGGGACTTTGGGCTCTGTCAAAGCCAGGGGGTGAGAGTCCATTGCTCTTTGTTGCAGGCCCCTGACTCCTTCCATGATGGCCTCCCAAGTGATCATGTCTGGCCTAGGTTGCCCCTAGCTGTGAAGAGACTTACCCGGCACAGACTTCTGGCCAAGCTTTGGGGGGAAGGGAGGAAACTGAGGCAGTATTTGCTACCAGAGACAAGCTTTGTCTCCTGTGGTTTGCATTCCAGAGGTCACTCACAGCCTTAGCAACAGGCAAGGGGCAGGGCGGGGGGCAAGGGTTAGGGTTATAATTCCTAAAACCAGGCAGAATGGTCCACAACACATTAACATATAAATTGAATCAAAATAAATAATATTAAGAGCTTGTAAATTATTTTTGTTTGTGATGCTTCAAACTTGGTTAGAGAGGTCAAATTAACAGCACATTTTACAGAAATTAACTTATTTTTCATCAATATGCTGAATACCTAAAACACATAATCACAAGATGATAAACATTTTTAAATATTGAAAATACAAAAAAGGCCTTAGCCATTTTTTCAAGGACTGTACAATTTTACCCAAATTAATATTAATAGTTGTAAAACATTTAGAAGCCAAATAAGAAAATTTTATGTATTCACACAAAAATAATAATTAAAATAGAAATCTACATAGACTGTAACTTAGAAAAGTTTAATGAGAAAAAGAGACTTTACTTAGTCATGAGATTTTTGTGAAAATGAGGACCATGTGAAAATGGTGTTAGTTTTATTTTGTCACTTGGTACTTATATTCACATCTCTATGAGTTTTTTAGAAATGCACATATGAGGTATTGGTTTATTTTGAGTTTCTCAACATTGCAAAATATAAAATTGTGGTTCATCAAATTTAATAAAGAAAAATAGTTATTCAAAATCAGACAAAAACTGAAATACAAAGTAAGAAACAGATTTAAGAATGAGGACAGAAGGTAATATAATAGAAGTAAAATTTACAAGTGCTATATACATCAAGTAATAATATTTGTAAATCAATATCTAATTATCAAAGAAATCAAACATTCTGTGTAAAAAAGGAAAACATACATATTTAAAATTTATTTATTTTAATAATTTTTAAATATTTTTAATTTATTTATTTTAATAGTTTTTTATTTTATAAAAATAAATTTAAAATATGAATTTTAAAACATTTAAAGCAAATCTAAAAGACATTTTTCTTAAAGAGAAAAATATGTAGTAAAAGAACACCTTTGGCAGTAAAATATAAACAGAAGACCTCATTATTGTTAATAAAATTATATAATATATTAATAGATTAATTATTTAATGAAGGTAAACAGAGCTATTTGTTTTCACAGAAACTTTTTTCAAGAAAATCAATCTATGTATCTATGAAATAAGTGTCATTTGTGCTTGGACAGAATATGTACAAAATACAGTACAATAATTTAGTTGCCGAAAGGACTACCCATGTTGACATCACTAAATTTAACAACATGTCTGTTCTATTTAGCCTTCATCTTCTTTTTAAGCTATCCAAAATTGCCCTCTGCTCAGCTTTTTAAAGAGGACATTAGATAATGATAATGACTCTTCGATGAAAATAAAATGCAATGCTTAGATTTTATGTTCTTTTGAATTATAAAATTACATTTTTTTAATGAGAATATCTCAGGACAGCAAGGTCAGAGCAGAAAAAGGGCATACAACATTTTAATAGATATACGTATTTTAGTGTGAATTCAAAATAACAAATATTTATAGAAAACGTATCTTTGCTATAAAACATGTTGGACAATGTGGAACCCTTGAAAATTAGCCAGGAAAATTATTTGCCTTCAAGCATATAGAAAAGGGAGCATATAGTTTTACTACAAAATGTAGTTTGGTGTTGATCATAAAGTATTTCAACTTTGCATAATACAGACGTGCCTAAAAAAACCTCAGAGAAATTGTTTTCACTTCACTAGGGAGGAAAATGCATCAACCATGGTGTATTAATAAATGTGTATCCTTTAGCTGGGTTTCAAAGAGAATTCAGATAGGAGATATGCATGGGAGAGAAGCACTTTAGAGCATAGTTTCTAACGTTGTGGAGACAGATAGGATCCATCTTTTAGGGTAAAAAGGAGGAGATGGAATATATTTTGGAGGAAGAAGCTCTTACACTGAGTGACCATTGTGTGTGTTCCTCCGACATGATGAGAGGACTCAGTTACTCACCCACTGCTCACTTAGAAATACAGCTGGCATCTGTACTGAAGTTTCCTAACTTGGTGGATCTTTCATATATGCAACTCTCATTCAGAAAGCTGATTATCACACTGAGCAAATTCACTTAGGTTTCCTGTCATTAGAAGTATTTTTATTTTAGCTAAGATTCAGAATTTCTCTTTGGTTAGGTTTGAATAAAATGAAGATTGCAAACCTGGAGCCAATTCCATATTAGCTGAGCTTCATAACACAGTTCATTGTTTTATTTCTTTCCAAGATTTTTAAAAAAATTCTTTTAGTAAACAGCTTTCAAACTTACATAAGCTATCCAGAACAAACACTGCATTTTGCCAGGAAAAGCTAATGAAGCTTTCATTCAAAAATTGGAGAGGATTTACTTCCTAGAATTTGACACCAAATCTTAAAATGTACATCTGTGGCATTGTGACAAAATCACCCAGAAAAGCACAAAGGCGTTTGTTCATTGCTCATGAGTAATTAAAAATTTTAAATTTCTTCTATAGAAAATTAATAATTATTGTTATAATTTATAGGTTTTAACTGCACATCATTCAGCATCCAATAAAAACATATTGGGTAAAATTCCACAGTGTTCAGAGAAACACAAGGAGTGAATGAGTATGAGGTTTTGTTGGCAGTAAAAGCTTCACTCTGAAAAGCAGTTATTTCATTATCCATCCACCTCTGCAGGTATTGCTTGAAACATAAAAGAGGGATCATATCTTTCTCTGATCTACCTTACATTCTACAATACTCATCAGAGCACCAACTATGCATGAGTACTAAATAAATATCATTAAAAATAATATCCATATAATCATGACATGAAAGACTTAGAAAATGGGCCCAAGGAGACATAAAAGAATATCTATGTTAGATATAATGAATGGCAAGAATCACTAGTTCTCAAACCTTAATGTGAATGAGAACCATCTGGGGATATTGTTCTTGCTCAGTATGTCTTAGGACAGGGGTATCAAATTCATTTTCACTGGGGGCCACATTGGCCTTGGAGTTGGCTTCAAAGAGCTGAATGCAATTGTAGGAATGTATAAATGTAGATACTCCTTAACTAGGGGCAGGGGAGCTCAGTGCTGCTGTCAGGTAGAAACAAGGTGCCGGGCTGGATAAAATAAGGTGGAGGGCCGAATTCAGCCCGCAGGCCTTGAGTGCCACCTGTGTCTTAGGGTCTTAAGAGTCCACATTTTTCACCCTGGCTGGTGTAGCTCAGTGGATTGAGCGTGAGCCTGCAAACCACACGATTGCGGTTCAATTCCCAGTCAAGGAACATGCCTGGGTTGCAGGTCAGTTCCCAATTCCCGGCAAGGGATGCACAAGAAGCAACCATACATTGATATTTCTCTCCCTCTCTTCTTCCTTTCCCCTCTAAAGATAAATAAATAAAATCTTTAAAAAAAAGAGTCCACATTTTTCCCAAGCTTTAGACAACAATGTGCCAATGTTGCTGGTTTGTGGGCCACACTCGAAGTAGCAAATGATGAGAGGACAGTCAGATAGTCTTGGAGTAACCCAGTGAGGTGTAAAGTCAGAGAAAAGATTTTAATACACATGCCCAAACAAACATGTGGCCCAGGAACTCACTGGCTCAGGAAAGAGCATTTAATCCATGCCCAGTTATAACACTATTTGTCAACAAAATTTGTTTGCCAACCATATAAACTAAGCCCTGATTCTGGAAATAATAACCTGGCCATTGGTCTTTCAGCTAAAAAGTTTCTCTTTGTAAGCAGTCTAGCTGAATATCTAGAATAATAATTAGGTCCTATGAAGAGATAAAGAATTAAAAAACTTGAGAAAGAAAACAGATTAAGAAGTGTGAATCAAAAGGAAAAAAAAGGTAAATAATTCATTTCCTGGAGTAAATGGAGTAGAAAGATAAAATGGGAAAGACAGCTGCTTTGGTTGTATGGCTAGAAGAATGGTTACTTTTTGAGCTTCAACATATCTCTTTTTATTTTTGCCTCATCAGCTGTATTTCTTTCAAGTTTTTCTAACATCATTTAATAGTTCCACATAATCTTTTTATTGTCTTTGATTTATAGTTACAATTGCCTCTTAACTTCGCTATGTGAGTACAATATCTATCAAAGCCCAAGGGGATACTTGGACAAGTTAAGTTCTTTGGGCTTCACTTTTCCCTGTAAATTCAGAAGTTCTCTTCCTAGTTCAACTCTGAGTTAATAATAAAGTCAGGATAACAGTAAAGTTAGTTAAATTTTCAAATCACTTCTCTCTCAACATTGTCACTGTCTTTTTTTATCCCACAATAAGCCATAAGCTTATTAATCATAGGAACAGTACAGATTTCATATCAAGCTGCAGTTCCTCCTTTAAAATACAAAAAACCCTCATATTTAGATGACCTTGGGAAATTGATTTAATCTTTCTGAACTTCAGCTATCTCATCTATCAAATAAAGGCAATTTCAAAGGGATTGTTTAAAACAGCATGATAATGTTCGGTTAGCCATCTATAACCACCTCATAAAAGTTATAAAATAAGAGTTGCCATTAACCAATTATGTTGCTATTATACAAGTAATTCATGGAGGGATCATAAATTAATGTTTTATAATGCTATCCTAATATGTTTTTATTACTCATATTTCAAATCAAACTTGTGATTAATGAATGTTTATTCCAAATAAAATTTGCCCATACTTATTTTCTAAACCAAAATGGTGTATTCTACTGAGTAGTTAATAATCATAGCAAACTCTTTTATATCAAATATTAATTTTTAAAAGTTTAATCTGCCCTGGCTGGTGCAGCTCAGTGGATTGAGCGCGGGCCTGTGAACCACACTATCACCGTTCGATTCCCAGTCAGGCTACATGCCTTGGTTGCAGGCCAGTTCCCAGCAGGAGACTCACGAGAAGCAACTATACATTGATATTTCTCTCCTTCCCTTCCTCTCTAAAAATAAATAAATAAAGTCTAAAAAATAAAATAAATAAAAATAAATAAAAAGTTTAATCTAATTTTTTAAATATAGTACCACCCCTTTACTTCTTACTTGGAAGAATTCTGCTGATACATTTATGTTCCTTATGTAGTGCTCTTCCTAATGGCTTGGTGCCTCAAGTGGATATTTGTCTCAACAAACCATAGTCTGGGACTGAAGTTAACCAGTTTTTAAGATTTAAAAAAATATTAGATTCACTTCTGAAATTTTTCCTCTGGAATTAGATGATAAATATAAAGATGGTGTGACACATACACTGTTTTAATTTTGAAAAAGCTGTAGGATTTAAAATATAATTTCAAATACATGATTTTCAACGAATACATTTTATTCCCACACTTTAACAGCAATACAAGTCAACAATCAAAAATTGAATTTTGACATCTTTGAACTATCTCACCAATATCATATATACAACTAATTTTTTTCTTGGTAGTAAAAAAGATAACTATAATAATAGGTTCCCAGGAGCCCATGTTTGCAAGACTGGAGAAGAGGCAAGGGAGCTATATAGATAACAAGCAAATCAGCACTCATTTTCACTCTTGTTCATGGAATCACATTAAAATAAGAAAAAAAATAAAGACTTTTTCACCTAAAGAAATATCTATAGTAAGGTATTTCTAGCTTCAGTTTAGGTCCAATGCAGTGAGACTGAACTTCAAACATGCTTGATACCTTTTTAAAAATAATAATAATATTTATTTATTTTTAGAGAGAGGGAAAAGAGAGAGAGGGAGAGAAACATCAATGTGTGGTTGCCTATGGCATGCCGCCCACTGGGAACCTGGACTGCAATCCAGGCATGTGCCCTGAGCAGGAATTGAACCAGCAACACTTTAGTTGACAGGCCAGTACTCAATCCACTGAGTCACAGCAGCCAGGGCTCTTGATGCTTTTCTGCTCTTCCCTTGGCTCTACCACAAAAGACAATTCAATGTTCTAGAACATTTTAATTAAAATTGATTTTAAATAAAAAATTCTAATTTAAAAATAATAAAGGTAGTATTTCCAAGAGACAATAACTAAGAAACAATTTACAATTTCTGCTGGTGAGTTCTTTGGAACAATAACAGTAAAAGAATACAAATCAGCAACTACTCCATATCTGCTTTTGTTTTTCATGCAAACATATGGAGTAGTCAACTATCAGTAAGACTAAATGGAAAATCATGACTAGCCATGTTTAGCCATGACTAGCCAAAATATCACACAGCTAATAAATAAAAGAAGCGTGCATTCTTCTAAAACTGTGTGTTAAGGGTTAGGTCACTTTTTCCTGATCCCCAAACATATTACTTTTATGATGTTATAACATTGATAATGATTCTAGCCTTCTGAAAATGAGATGGCTCTCATT
>NW_028073436.1:0-1228 GCF_014824575.4 Sturnira hondurensis | reverse complement strand
ACAGGCTTCCCATTTCCCCTGCCTATTTCAGTCAGAGTTACTGCTGTCTTCTACTCTCCTACTGGAAATATGGGCAATGTCTGTGTCTTCCCCCTCTTCCATCTCCCCTCTGATTAGCTGCCCAATCCTGTCAATAAAGTGCCTGAGATTTGTTCTTCCCGCTCTGTTCCCTCATCAGAACAAACATTCTCTGAATACACAGCACATATAAAAGTATCCTCAATTGTGCAATATTGGATTTGATAATACCAAGCTTTTTTTTAAACCTGGGACTCTAATTTCTTTTTATTCATTGCCTTCTTGAATTAGTTCTGCAAAAGATACTTTGTTCTCCATCTGGATTTTAAACAGTGCAACTGTAGGCAACCAAATTTCCCTTCTATTTCTTTCCCCTCCTGTTCTCTCCCTTCCTCTCTCTAAATCCTGCTTCTGGGGGGCATAGCAGGAGCTTGGCTCACCCTGAGCTGTGGCATGGGGTTGAGGCTGTCCCTGTTACAGGGCATTGCTGTGGCGCTCAGTGTCGTGTCCAGGAAACATCTGAAGAGAGTCCTGAAAGGAGTTAAACTGTATGGTGCTGTCCTCACTGACAAGGCTTCATCGCCCATCCTGAAATTTATGAAGGTGACACCATTCCCAGAGAGCTCTGCCCACCTCCCACACACAGTCTCCTAAGGCATCCCCATTCCCCCACCTCCCACATCTCTGAGGCTTTGTGATGCACCTATAAGGGCTTCTCTTTCCCTCTGACCAAATGTGGGAAAGGTTCTCCCACCCTCCACCCCTTTCTCTTGCTCCCTCCTGTCCACACTTTAGGCCCTGGTATCAGCAGCTGCATGCCCTCTTTCCCCAACTGCCATCACTCTGCTGCCCCACCTTCCCTCCCACACCCTCTGGGCCACCTTTTCCTCGCTGAACCTCTGTTTCCCCATTGGGCAAGGGGGGTAAGGTGGGGAGGAGCCAAGTTTTCCCCTTCCCCCTACAGGAACATCAGCGAAGGAAATGGGCCATGGTGTGCCATACTATTTGTTCAAGCTACAGCAGACTTATTGAAGAGAACAGGGCAACCATCTTCACCCACTTAGACAACATCCTGGCCTTGGTCCTCCAACACTACCACAACTGCGTTCTGGAGAAGGTACTTCCTGCTCACTCTTCTTCTCCAGCATCCCTTCTCTTCCATCTCTTCCCCTGCCCTCCAGAAAAATGGCTGGCCTTCAATGGGACTTGG
>NW_028073435.1:0-747 GCF_014824575.4 Sturnira hondurensis | reverse complement strand
GTTTTAAGAGTTTTTAGTATACAGTTGATCCTAAAACAAGAGGCATGGGTGCTGGGGCACCCACCATCCAAACAGTTGAAAATCTGGGTATAACTTAAGTTGGCTCTCCAAACATGGAAATACAGTTGACCCTTGAACGAGGTGGGTTTGAACTGCGTGGGTCCACTTAAAAACGGATTTTTAAAATCCCCGTATTAGTATAAACACACAGAACAAAGCAAAGTTGTTAAGGGTCAAATGTGCGGTATTTTGAGTAACAGTCTTCATCAGGTGTGTCTTTTGCAAATACTTTCTTCCAGTTTGTGGCTTCTCATTCACTTGAATATAGCTTTTTACAATATGTAATCATTGCAGTGTGTATAATTTGCTTTTTAATATTACACTATAGCAAACATTTTCCATTTTGCTGGAGATTTCCAATTACCATTTTAAAGGGCTGTAAACTAATATCACGTTCCTCCTTCTATAGCCCTACAGAGCCTTTAATATCCTCAACTTACAGGCGAAGAGATAAGAAAATGGTAATTTGCCTAAGGGCCTAGGGCTGCTAAAGGAAGAGGTCTGACTTCCCACCCTCTGGGAACCCACCCTGAGCCTTTCACTAGGCCAAACTGCATTTCCCTCCTGAAGGTTTCTATGATTAGGTAACATTTCCGCTTTCCTTCTAATCTCCCAACGCTCTTTCAGAGTAAAGCCTGGGACGCTTTGGCAGACAGACCTCGGGATACAGGGTCCCTCCGGCCTAGG
>NW_028073434.1:0-1087 GCF_014824575.4 Sturnira hondurensis | reverse complement strand
TCCTCAAACAAGCTTTGGAAGGAACTTGTTCATTCCAAGAGATTTCCCAAGAACCCAACATTTCATAGTAGTTAGAACACAGGGAAACTCAGTTGCGTGAAGGCAGGAAACTGCTGAACTGCTTTACATTTTGGCATTCACAAAGGGGTTTGTTCCAATCAGGTACTGCAGAGTACATGAAGGTCTGTTCTTCCTTTTGATTTTCTACTGGAAACAATGCGTTTCAGTGAACCTTTCGGTAGAAGCTCCCCTACTTTTAAAGTTACATGGGCGTACATACCTGCTGACTCATTCCAGGAAGAAAACNCGTACATACCTGCTGACTCATTCCAGGAAGAAAACGTGATTTGAGTTGCCTTTTCTCTGTTCTCCACCTTAGTTAGAACGGGACGATTTGGGAATACTTAAGCAGCAGTGAAAAACGTGATGTACATGATCCAAAACATTACTCTGTTTAGCTTGTGTGAAATAGAACTATTATCCTGGACTTAGAAACACTGTCAACATTGATTTCCCAGAAACGGTTGTGTTGAATACATGTATTGCCACCTTGGTTTGCTGAAGTTCCAATGTTTCCTTACGCTTGTCTCTAAGAAATATGAACTAGGTGACCAAAATGGAGCATTCTCTTCACTCTCGCTGCCATCATCACAAAAGTGTCTACTACAAGGAGTACGTACTTCCACACCTACATTTTGCTATGCTTTCCTCTAGGAAAAGTATACAAGTTTCCCCTATTCCACATACAGCAGGCTATTGGATATGATTCATGTGTGAGGAAACCAGTGAATTGGTGAATGTTTTGCTATAGTATTTAAGAGGAAACGTCTCCTCGCTCAAGAACGCTTTCTGAGAACTGCCAGAAAAGTTGACGTATTTCAAGGAACATTGCATTTCTCTATCTCTAAAAGGAGTTGCCTGCAGTAGAGTTGAAATCATTTCAGACAGAGTTTTCCTCAAACAAGCTTTGGAAGGAACTTGTTCATTCCAAGAGATTTCCCAAATCCCAACATTTCATAGTGGTTAGAACACAGCGAAACTCAGTTGCGTGAAAGCAGGAAACTGCTGAACTGCTTTACATTTTGGC
>NW_028073433.1:0-1419 GCF_014824575.4 Sturnira hondurensis | reverse complement strand
TTTAGTACCACACCATAGTTCCCTTGAAGAATGATGAGGAACAATGTATAAGTGGGAAGGAGACGTGGGTGGAGGTCCAGAGGGGGAGGGGGGAGGCAGTGCCCAGAGCATAAGGATAGGATCAAAAGGAGAAATGGTACCTACATTTTGAGTCATGATTTGGAGACTCGTGTCCAAAGTATCTGTGTGTGTATCTGTTGGTTGTAGCTGAGGGAAGAAGATGAAGACAATCACCAGAGTCAGGCCCAGGACACAAGGATAAGTGGTTTGAATTTTATTCTGTAGGTAGTGGAGCACCACTAAAAATTTTAGCAGCCCTGTGATGTGAGGAAAGCACATAGTAAATGCTTCGTCAATATCTGAAGAATAGAACAGGAAGGAGGAATTTCAGTAGAGCACGCACTCTTAGTCAAAGTTCTTTATATGATTTTCCAAGTCTGTAAAATATCCCCACAATCATTTTGAACAGGTATGCTGAAGATGTTCACTGGAGAGAAAAATTAGCATTTCAGCTGAAACTTCTCTGGATTTTTCCAAGTTGAATGAAATTAAAAAGAGACCAAATCATGGGTTTCTCTTCCAGAAACAGAGAAAAAAAACACAAGTCAGATTGATGAGTGAACATGATCAGTTTGATGTAAGTGCAACATGAATAGCTGTATCCACAAGACTAAAGTCACCATGAATTTTATTGCCAATAAGCCTGGGAATATACCCTCTCAACCAACCTGGAAAGCTGAGCAAGTGTAGTTTTCATTATGCTTATATAAAGGTGTGTATCTTGCCACATCTAAAGCTCATTATTAGCGGCTAGAATAACTGGAAGGCTAATTAAAGCAGCGTGATGAGGTAGAAAAGCCCTAGTGATGTGGCACTCACTATGTCCAGTCAATGGTGCCCTTTGTAGCTCACCTGTAGTTGGGGGAAGTGTGCGTGCTCTACTAGATACAAAGGGCTCTGGCCATTTTAACAGAAAAAAATCACAATTATGGGCATAAAAAGGAAATCTTGAAAGAGGATGATAAAGTTGCTTGTTGAAGAATAAATCCAACAATGTGCATGATATCTGGACCCTAATGGCCCATCTTCCCTTCTTGATAGCAAGATAGTTATAAATGAAAAGAGAAAAAAGTAAAGGCGGAAGAGGAAGACCTTAACATGGCATGAGTGAATGCTCAAAAAAGAAAAAAAGGAAAACACAAAGCTTCCATAAGCAACATAAATCCCTTTGTTCAGAAGGACATGTTCAATATCAAAATAGTGAGAAACTGAGAAACATTCCTTCATCCATTCTACATAATCCTGTTTGGTGACATTGCCATTGCCTGTAAGAAATGATATATTTCAAATATTATTTTTCCATGAATGAGGAGTCTGGTAGGGAAAATTCAAAGTTCAAAACAAATATTTGCATATACA
>NW_028073432.1:0-726 GCF_014824575.4 Sturnira hondurensis | reverse complement strand
CAAAAAGCATTCAACTCAAGAAAGCCATGAGCCTCCACTTGAAATAAATATTAAGAATTTATTTA
The DNA here is from genome assembly GCF_014824575.4 of Sturnira hondurensis. Classification (NCBI taxonomy): domain Eukaryota; kingdom Metazoa; phylum Chordata; class Mammalia; order Chiroptera; family Phyllostomidae; genus Sturnira; species Sturnira hondurensis. The sequence goes on along the minus strand of NW_028073432.1, from coordinate 661 downwards.
TTATCTCAAAATAAATTAGTAGAGCTCTGGCTGGTGTAGCTCAGTGGACTGAGTGCCAGCCTAGAAACTAAGAGATCACTGGCTCAATTCTCAGTCAGGGCACAGGCCTGGGTTGTGGGCCAGGTCCCCAGTAGGTGGCAAACACACATTGATGTTTCTCTCCCTTTCTTTCTCTCTCCCCATTTCTATGGAAATAAATAAATAAAATCTTAAAAAATACATTAGTGGAAAAAGTCATCTGAATATAATAGAATCATTTAAATATGCAAATGATACTGTATAAAAAGTTTTGAGAAACTGTAAAGAAAATATTTCTTAATTATCATAAAATGGTTTCCTTGATCACCAGCTAATATCATACCTGACAGGAAAATATTTGAGAAAGCTGCATGAAGGTCATACAGAGGAAAAATATGCCTGCTACTGACATGAATCATCACTTCTGAAAATTTAAATCAATGCAAACAAAAAGAAAAAGCAAGATTTTTATGTCTTGAGTAAAATTAAATTGATCACATTTTCAGATGATAAAATTGGCTACCTAAGTTGAATTGGGGAGCCATTAGAACCAAACAGTCATTTTGATCAGGTTAGAATAAAGAACAAACGTGTATCACTTTCTTTCCTATTTCCAGCAATAAACTTATACATAATAGGAAAA
>NW_028073431.1:0-1588 GCF_014824575.4 Sturnira hondurensis | reverse complement strand
CAAAGGGTTTCTACCTATGCCTCCATCTTGGCTGGAACTCTAAAGTAATTTTAGGTGCTTGAAATTGCATTGTAAGCTTTGCCAAAATAACAACAACAACAACAACAATAATACCTATAATAATAAATAATATAGTAATAAATAATTATAATGATGTTCTATTTGTATACCTTTTTGCCTTCATCTGAGAAGGTTAACAGTTTACTTGGACAGTAATGCTCCAAGGATATGCAAAGAGTCCCACCTATTGCCTTACATACTAAAAGCTGATTTAAATGATGTTAAATTTTCTAGACATTCCACACTAATTCAATATGCAGACAATTTAGTTTCTGCTCTGGGAAATTACTAGACTCTTGGAAAGACACGATTTATTTATTACAACAACTAGTTATAAAGGGATATAGGAGATGAAAGAAACAAGCTCTGATTCTGTTTACCCCAGGTAAAATACTTTGGTTATCTAATATTTAAAGATGGGCTACTTCCCTGATGCTGTGGCTCAGTTGGTTGGGCATAATGCCACAAAGCAAAAGGTCAATTCCCAGTCAGGGTACATGCCTGGGTTGCAGGCCCAGTCCCTGGATGGGGGCTCATGAGGGAATCTATCAATGTTTCTCTCGCATGTCAATGTTTCTCCCTCTCTTTTTCTCTCTTCCTTCTCCTCTCTCTAAAAATAAACAAATAAGTCTTAAAAAATAGAAATGGGCAACTAATTAACCATGAAAGACTCAGAGGAATCCCATCTTTTTCTTTTCCAAAAACAAGAAAGCAGCTTAGAGGATTCCTGGGTTTGACTGGATATTGTTGTAATTGGATTTTAAATTTTCATTAATGGCCCAGCCTCTATACGTTTTATTAAAGTCAAATTGACCTGACCACCTTCTTCTTCCTAGGAATGGTTTATAGGAAACTTCTTAATATTGCTGAGTAAGTTTGTTTGGTTTACAGATGAATCTTTGAAAGATAGACAGAAATGTTATCAAGATGAATGTAATGACTTTCATGGTGGACATAATTAAAAGTTCTTTTTCTCCTGAATAAGATCTGCCCAAAAAATTTAGTTAATTTTTCTGACCCAGTCTTGTCATTTGGCCAAAGCTCAAATAGCCAATATTTACACTGATAATAGCTACACCTTTGGTGTAGCTCACAATCTTAGAATACTGTTGAAGGAATGAAGCCTCTTAATTTTCGTAGAGAAGCTCATAAATAATGAAAAATAGATTGTAAAATTATTAGATGTCATACAGAAATTGAAACAATTGGCAATTATCAAATTTCAGGGCATTCTAAATCTGCCACCATGGAAGCAAAAGGAAATTATTTAGCTGATGCTGCAGCTAGACGGGCAACATTAAATGGGCAAATTATCCAGACCTGATAAATGCTCCTTGCTCCCTATTAAATCAATAAAAGTCTCTCTTTTATAGTTCTGATGGACAGCTGAAGAGGAAAAAGAGCATATGGCAAGAAAAAGGGGGAATCTCTATCCCAGGCAAACAGATATGACTTGGAACCAATATTATCAATCAGAAACCAATATCACCTATAGGAGGTTAATCACATATACTTTAACATGTACATG
>NW_028073430.1:0-11687 GCF_014824575.4 Sturnira hondurensis | reverse complement strand
AACAGACCAAAACTTTCTAGCTCAAGAACAGCTCAAAGCCCCAGAGCCAATAATTCTAAGCAACCAAGAAATAGCCAAGCTATCAGATGCACAGTACAAAACATTGGTAATCAGGATGCTCACAGAACTGGTTGCTTTTAGTCACAAATTAGAGGAACAAATGAAGGCTAAACTAGTTGAAATGAAGATAAATGCACAGGAAACCAATAGTGATGGGAAGAAAACTGGAACTCGAATCAATGGAGTGGACCAGAAGAAAGAAAGAAAAAAAACAAACAAAAGAATGAAGTAAGAATTCATAAAAATGAGGAGAGGCTTAGGAACCTCCAGGATATCTTTAAATGTTCCAACATCCAAATGATTGGGGTACCAGAAGGGAAAGAGGAAAAGCAACAAGTGGAAAACTTATTTGAACAAATAATAAAGGAGAACTTCCCCAATATGGCAAAGGCAGTAGACTCCTACGAAATCCAGGAAGCTCAGAGAGTCCCAAAAAAGGTGGACCAAGAAGGAACACACCAAGGCACATCATAATTACATTGCCCAAGACCAAAATGAAGGAGAGAATCCTGGAAGCAGGAAGAGATAAGGGGACAGTCACCTATAAGGGAGTTCCCATCAGACTGTCAGCGGATTTCTCAAAAGAGACCTTACAGGCAAGCAGGGGCTGGAAAGAAGTATTCCAAGTCATGAAAGGCAATGACCTACATCCAAGATTGCTGTATCCAGCAAAGCTTTCATTTAGAATAAAAGGACAGATAAAGTGCTTCTCACATAAGGTCAAATTCAAGGAGTTCATCATTACCAAGCCCTTATCATATGAAATGTTAAAGGACCTTACCTAAAAAAAAAGAAGATAGAAAATATGAACAGTGAAAGGACAGCAAACACACAGTTATTAACAAACACACCTAAAACAAAAGCAATCTAAGAGTACAGTTAACTCAGGAGTGGAAATGGAGAAAGAAATGGAGGGTTAGAAATGGAGGGTCTCCACAGAAATAGAGATCACATGGAGGGTTAGCAACAGGGGAGTGGGAGGAGGAGAAGGGGGGAGAAGGTACAGAGAATAAGTAGCATAGACAGTAGGTAGAAAACAGACAGGGGGGCCAGAAGTGTATGGGAAATATAGAATCTAAAGAACTTGTGACACATGGACACAAATGAAAGAGGGGGAATGGTGGGGGTGGGGTGTGCAGGGTGGAGGGTAATGAAGGGGGAAAAATAGGACAACTGTACTGGCATAATCCATAAAATTTATTTGAAAAAATAAAAACTAAAAGGACATGACCCATACTGGATTTCAAGATTAGCCTGATCCATTATGACTTAATCTTACCTAATTAAATCAGCAAAAATCTTATATCCAAAAAAGATTACATTTTGAAGTACTGAGGATCAGGACTCCAACAAGTGAAATTTTTAGGAACATAATTCTACCTGTAATATTAGTTGTAAAATCTCTTCTATTATTACTGAGTAGTATTTCATTATATATATCACAGATTGTTTCTGCACTTCCCAGTTGTAGGGCATTTGGGTGAGTTCCAATATCTGGATATTTTGAAGAAACTTACTAAATACCTGTCTAATGTTATTTCTGCATTGCACAATTCCTATAAGTTGGATTGCTTGATTAGATGGTAAGTATATGTTTCATTGAATTAAATTCAGTGTTCTGTTATCAATCTTCCATTTGGTTTGTCATTATTAAATGTGGAGAATTGAAATCTTCCTCTATTATTGTGTTCCTATTTGTTATTTCATTGTGTTGTTTACTTCATATATTAGGCATATTTGATGCATATGTATTTATAATCACTATATCTTGCTGGAGAATTTACCTTTTTATCATTGTATAAGTCTTTCTTTGCCTTTTCTTACAGTTTTTGAGTTAAAGTCTATTTTGTCTTTTATACATATGACCAGTCTTGTCCTTTCCAGTGAGGAATTTCTGGACAGGAAGGTGAGGCAGTGGCCTCTGGGTCCCCAAATTCCCAGCTTGCTCTACCTTGGGCAAAGTTCTAACAGTACAAATGGGAACTAGATGGGAATTTGCAGCCTCTATCCCCACAGTTTTGCCAAATGGGATGGGAATAGTGTTCGTATAAGGTGAACCTGGGTAAGATGAGATGTCAGTGTCCCGCCCCTCATAGGGAGGAACTGCAGCTCTACACTGATACCTGGAGTTAGAGAGTAAGTAGCCATGCTTCTTGGATGCATTTCTCTGAAATAGAACTTCTACCACACAACTGCGGGTAGAGGAAGAAAAGGGAAGGTCATAGCTTGATTGCTACTGACTTGGGTCTTAGCAATTTGCATAGCTTTCCTGGGAAATGTTTTCTCCATTATCTATTTGTCTTTAAGGCCATTTCAAGGAACTTTAAATTGTTGGGTTACAAAAACACTTTTTAAATCTATGTTGCTATTTCACTGGAAAGAAGGCCCATTGAGCTCCTTACAGTGTATGTAGAAGGCCTACCACTATAACTATATTTAATAAATTTGTTTAAGTTGTTATTGTTGACACTATTACAGATATCCCCATTTCTCTCCTTTGCCCATCTCCATCCAGCCTCCAACCTCGTCGTCCTTCTAATGATCACCATATCATTGTATACTTCCACAGGTTATGCATAGGAAAGTTCTGTGCATAAAAAGTCCAGCCACTGATAATATACTGAGAATGGTTTGAGGTATATTAAAAAATATAAACTATAACCTGGCAGCCAATGGTTATATAACCATTGATATAACCTGGCAGCCAAGGAGAGTGGACTGGAATGTGCATGCATGAACAATGACGACTTCACTGTGCTAGTCAGTGGAGGCAGTAGATGCCTCTTAGGGAGCATATGTACTCTGTGGCCATCACATTCAAAATGACTGAGTCAGGAGAGCAACAAATCTACATCAAATATTGCATTAAGCTGGAACATTTCTCCATGAAAACTATTTGGAAGACTCAGAAGGCTGTAGCTCTGGCCAACTGGTGATTGGCAGCTTCCTCATGACAACACACCCACTTATGCAACATGTCTCATTCAGAGTTTTTGGTGAAATATGAAATGACCCTGGTGACTCAGCCCCTCTACATCCCAAATGTGGCAACCTGTGACTTCTGAATGTTCCCAAAACTACATTCACCTTTGAAAGGGAAGAGACATTAGATTGTCAGGGAGATGCAGGATAATAAGACAGGGCAGATGCTGGCAACTGGGAGAACTGTGGGAGGTCCCAAGGTGTCTACTTGGAAGGGGACTGAGGAATCATTGTTCTATGTAAAATATTTCTTGTATTTTATATATTTTTCAATTAATGTTAATTTTTCTTTTTTTAAATAATTTTTATTGAATTCTTGTTCAAGTACAGCTTTCTGCCTTATATTCCCAATCCTGCCCGACCCCCTCCCCATGCTCCCCGCCTCCTTCCCATTTCTTCCTCCCACCCTTAGTTACTGTCCATGTGTCCTTTATACTTGTTCATGTGAGTCCATCCCCTTTTCCCCTATGATTCTCTCCCCTCTCCCCTCTGGACCCTGTCAGCCTGTTCCATATTTGAGTGTCATTGGTCATATTTTGCTTGCTTGTTTGTTTTGTTTAGATTCCTGATAACAGTGAGATCCTATGGTATTTGTCTTTCACCGCCTGGCTTATTTCACTCATCATAATGCTTTCCAGTTCCATCCATGATGTTGCAAAGGGTAGTAGTTCCTTCTTCCTTTCTGCAGCATAGCATTCCATTGTGTAAATGTACCATCGTTTTTTGATCCAATCATTTACTGATGGGCATCTAGGTTGTTTCCAACTCTTGGCTATCATGAATTGTTCTGCTATGAACATCGGGGTGCATAGGTTCTTTTGGATTGGTACTTCAGGGTTCTTAGGATATACCCCTAACAGGTGAATTGCTGGGTCAAAAGGCACGTTCATTTTTTGTTTTCTTAGAAAATTCCATGCTAATTCCCATAGTGGTTGTACTAGTCTGCACTCCAAACAGTGAACTAGGATCCCCTTTTTCCCACAACCTCTCCAGCACTTGTTGTTTGTTTCTTTGTTTATGAGAGCCATTCTGACTGGTGTTAAGTGGTATCTCATTGTGGTTTTGATTTGCATCTCTCTGATAGCTAGAGATATCGAGCATCTTTTCATGTGTCTCTGGATCCTCTGTATGTCCCCCTTGGAGAAATGTCTGTTCAAGTCCTCTGCCCATTTTTTACTTGGGTTGCTTGTCTTCTTTGAGTGGAGTTGAGTGAGTTCTTTGTATATTTTGGAGATTAAACCTTTGTCTGAGGTATCATTGGCAAATATGTTTTCCCAAACAGTTGCTTCTCTTTTTGTCTTCATACTGTTTTCCTTAGCCATGCAGAAGCTTTTAATTTTGATGAGATCCCATTTCTTTATTCTTTCCTTTATATCCCTTGCTCTAGGGCACGTATCAGTAAAAATCTTGCTGCGTGGAATATCTGAGATTTTCTTGCCAATGCTCTCCTCTAGGGCTCTAATGGTTTCACGGCTTATATTTAAGTCTTTTATCCAACTTCAATTTATTTTGGTGTATGGTGTAAGTTGGTACTCAAGTTTCATTTTTTTTCATATAGCTGTCCAGTTCTCCCAGCACCATTTGTTGAAAAGGCTGTCTTTACTCCATTTTATGTTATTGCCCCGTTTGTCGAATATTAATTGACTGTAGAGAGTTGGATTTATTTCCAGGATCTCTGTTCCATTCCTCTCTCCCTCTAGATTCTGGAAACCACCTTTTACTTTCTGGATCTATGAATTTGAATATGCTAGGTACTTCTGCTTCATACAAGTGGAATCATATAATATTTGTCCTTTTGTGTCTGGCTTATTTCACGTAGCCTAATGTTTTCAAGGATCATCTATGTTGTAGCATGTGCCAGAATTTCATTCTTTTTTAAAGAATGAAATGGAATACTATTTCATTGTATGTATACACCACATTTTGTTCATCCATTTATCTGTCAGTGGACACTTGTGTTGCTTCCACATTTTAACTATTGTGATTAATGATACTATGAACATGGGTATATAAATGCCTCTTGGAGTACTTGTTTTCAATTCTTTTGGGTATATACACAGAGATGCAATTAGAGGATCATATGATAATTCTATTTTTAAAATGTTTGAACAATTGTTATACTGTTTTCCATAGTCACTACATTTTTTTAATATTGGGAGAACACTATTTTTGATGAACCATTAACTGTCTCTAGAACTCTCATGTTCATTAGCTCTGTGACCTTNGCATCTATTGATATGACCATGTGATTTTTGTCTTTGCTTTTGTTTATTTGGTGTATTACATTTATTGATTTGCGTATATTGAACCATCCTTGCATCCCCAGGATGAATCCCACTTGGTCGTGGTGTATGATCTTTTTGATGTATTTTTGGATCAATTTGCCAATATTTTATTGAGGATTTTAGCATCTATATTCATCAGTGATATTGGCCTGTAATTTTCTTTCTTTGTTGTTCCTCTATCTGGCTTTGGAATTAGGGTGATGCTGGCTTCATAAAAAGAGTTGGGGAGTTTTCCCTCCTTTTGGATTTTTTGGAATAGTCTGTGAAGAATCGGAGTTAGCTCTTCCTTAAAAGCTTTGTAGAATTCTCCTGTGAAACCATCTGGCCCAGGGCTTTTGTGTGATGGGAGTTTTTTGATTACTGCTTCAATTTCATTTGCTGTTATTGGCCTGTTCAGGTTTTCTGCTTCTTTTTCATTGAGTTTTGGAAGGTTATATTTTTGTAGAAATTTGTCCTTTTCATCTAGGTTTTCAAATTTCTTGGCATGCATTTCTGCATAGTAATTTCTTACAATCCTTTCTATATTTGTGGTATCAGTTGTAATCTGTCCTCTTTCATTTCTGATTGTGTTTATTTGGGTCCTATCTCTTCTTTTTTTGATGATCCTACTTAAAGGTTTGTCTATTTTTTTTTATCTTTTCCAAAAACCAACTCCTGGATTCATTGATCCTTAGGATTGTTCTATTAGTCTCTATGCCATTTAATTCCGCTCTGATCTTGGTTATTTAATTCCTTGTACTTGCTCTAGGCTGTCTTTGTTGTTCTTCCTTGAGTTCTTGGAGGCGTCGGGTTAGATTGTTTGTTTGAAATATATCTATCCTCTTTAGGTAAGCCTGTATTGCTATGAACGACCCTCTCAGGACTGCCTTCACTGTGTCCCATAAGTTTTGGGTTGTTGTGAGTTCATTTTCATTAGTTTCAAGAAGTTTTTTGATTTCTTCCCTAATTTCAATCTTGACCCATTCGTTGTTTAATAGCATACCATTCAATCTCCACACTTTTTGGTGTTTTGGGTTTTTTCCTGTGGGGTTGGTTTCCAATTTCAGTCTCTTGTGGTCAGAGAAGAAGCTTGGTATGATTTCTATTTTCCTGAAGTTGTTGAGACTTGTTTTGTGTCCTATCATGTGATGTATCTTTGAAAATGTTCCATGTGCACTTGAAAAGAATGTGTAGCGTCTTTGGGATGGTGGGCTCTATATATATCAGTCAAGTCCATTTCTTCTAGACTGTCGTTTAATGCTGCTATATCTCTGTTGATATTTTGTTTGGAAGATCTGTCCATTTTTGACAGTGTGGTGTTACAATCCCCTAGTATAATTGTGTTGCTGTCAGTATCTTCCTTGAGGTCCTCTAGAGTTTTCTTTATATATTTGGGTGCTCCTGTGTTGGGTGCATATATATTTATGATGTTCATGTCTTCCTGGTGGATTCTTCCCTTGAGTATTATGAAGTGACCTTCTGGGTCTCTCTTTATAGCCCTTTATGTAAAGTGTATTTTGTCTGATATTAGAATTGCTGCCCTGGCTTTATATTCTTTATCATTTGCTTGGAAAATTTGTTTTCAGCCTTTCACTTTCAGTCTGTGGTGGTCTTTTGACCTGAGGTGGGTCTCTTGTAGGCAGCATATGTGTGGGTCATGCTTTCTTAACCATTCAGCTATTCTATGTCTCTTAATTGGTGCATTTAATCCATTTACGTTTAAGATTATTATTGAAAGGTACTTATTCATTGCCATTTATGTACCTGTGTCCCTCTCTGTCTCTCTCTTTTCCTTCCTTTCCTTAAAGCAGCCCTTCTAGTAATTCTTGTAGATCTGGTTTTGTGGAGGCATATTCTTTTAGACTTCTTTTGTCTTGGAAGCTCTTTATTTTGGCCTTCTATCTTGATTGAGAGCCTTGCTGGATAAAGTAGCCTTGGTTATAGACCTCTGTTTCTCATTACTTGGAATATTTCCTGCCATTCTCTTCTTGCTTGGAATGTTTCCGTTGAGAAGTCAGTAGCCAACCTTATTGGGACCCCCTTGTATGTTACTTCCTTTTTCTCCCTTGCTGCCTTTAGGATTCTCTCTTTGTCTTGGAAGTTTGCCATTTTAATGATGATGTGTCTTGCAGTAGGCCTCTTTCTGTTCCACCTGCCTGGGACTCTCTGCAATTCCTGGATTCGTGTGACTTTCTCTCTCCTCAACTTAGAAAATTTTCCGTTATTTCTCTTTCAAGTAGGTTTTCTATCCCTTCTTCTTCTTCTTCTCCTTCTGGTATTCCTATTATTCGGATATTATTATGTTTCATATTGTCTTGCATTTCTCTTAGAGTCTCCTCATTTTTTCTGATTCTCTTTTCCATTACCTCGTCCGTCTCGGAGATTCTTTCCACCCTGTCTTCGAACTCGCTTATGTGGTCTTCCGCCTCACCAAACCTACTCTTCATACCTTCTACTGTGTTCTTCAGTTCAGAAATTGTATTCTTCATTTCCCATTGGCCTTTGCTGATGGTTTCTATTTCCTTTTTCATGTTGGTATAGTTTGTGGAGAGTTCTTTGTAGGTCCCCTGTAGTTTCTGGTAGCTCATTGTAAGCTCTTTGAATTGCCTGATAACGAGAGTTTTGAATTCAAATATCTGATAGTTGAATTGCCTCTATTTCATCTAACATTCTTTCTGAGACTTCCTCCTTTTCTTTCATTTGGAGATTGTTTCTTTCTCTCCGTTGTTTGTGATGCTCTTCTTGTTGGCCTCAGCTTCTTAAATTGATCTGTTCTGGTACCCTGAGTTTATGGTGTGAACTTCTGTGGTAGGATACCTTGTTGATCTGCGTTTGTCTCCTCTCCTCAACCTCTGGTCATTCAGTGTCTGATACACTCTCTGGAGTCCTGCCTTCTTATATACTGGGTCCCAGTTGGGCATCTGCTGTGCTCCTCCGCAGATCTACCAGGTCCTTATCCGGTGCATGGAGAGAAGCGAAATCCTTTGTCCTACTCCACCGCCAGCTTCCTCTCACCCACCTCTATAAAGAGTATTCAGGTTCCCACATATCCTCCAATCCATTAGAATTTTCAAAGTAAGATCCCTGTCACAACAGGCCCCATCTTCCACAAACTCTGGCCAAAACTCCAACCCGCACGAGATTCCCCCAATGCCTTCCCTGGTCCCTCTCCCCCGCCCCTTCCCTTTTTCCTCACTCCGGATTCCAACCATCCCCCATGCTCTTTTCCCCTTCGCAGCCAATGTGAACAGCCAGATGCCTTGCGCTGCCTGCGAAGTAGGGAATCCTTTCCACTGCCTTCCGTGGAAACCTACCCTGTTAATTTTTGCATATTACATGGCTGGATACTTTCTGGAAGACCGTGTCATATAAGTTCTTTGGCTCATCCCTTCACCTTTTTTTTATCCAGTCCCCTCTCCCCCTCTCCTCTCTTCTCTGACAGTTATTAGTATGTTCCATGTATCCATGCAAATTTCTCTTTTGTAAATCAGTTTATTTTTTTCATTGGATCCCACATATAAGTGAGATCATATGGTATTTGTCTTTCTCTGACTGGTGTATTTCAATTAGCCTAATACTCTCCAGGTCCACTCATGTTCTCACAAAGGGTAAGATTTTCTTCCTTTTACACCCTTGGTATCCTGAATTCACAAGATGAAAAGCCCTCTCCATCTACCCCATAGATTTTTTTTTTCTATCTTAACCTGGTAATGAATTTTAACTTTCTTTGAAAAGTACAAAAAATACTACTATTTAAAATCAGAAAAATCTGACCCTTCCTGATGTCTATTTCATGTCTTCTTGGTTTTGCTCTGGAGTTTGTAACTGGTTACTTCTTATAATTTTGTCTCTACTAATATTCTCTATCTTTTGAAAGCACATTTTCCCTATTTCTTTTAGTTCCTCATCTTTTTGTTTAGTTCTTTGAATATATTTAAGATATTTGCCTTAAAAGTGATGAAAATTTATAGCTTACAGAAGAATAAAATTTTAGATAAATAAGTGTAAAATATATTATATCCCGCCTAGGCTGGCGTATCTCAGTAGATTGAGTTCCGGCATGTGAACCTAAGAATCGTGGTTTGATTCCCAGTCAGGGCACACGCCTGGCCTGTAGGCCAGTTCCCAGCAGGGGATGCACAAGAGGCAACCATACATTTCTATTTCACTTCTCTCTCCTTCCTTTCCCCTCTAAAGATCAACAAATAAAATCTAAAAAAAAAAAGCCCTGGCTGGTGTAGCTCAGTGGATTGAGCGCGGGCCTGCGAACCAGACGNTGGTTTGATTCCCAGTCAGGGCACACGCCTGGCCTGTAGGCCAGTTCCCAGCAGGGGATGCACAAGAGGCAACCATACATTTCTATTTCACTTCTCTCTCCTTCCTTTCCCCTCTAAAGATCAACAAATAAAATCTAAAAAAAAAAAAAGAGACAGAGAGATACAATATTTATGCATCATGAGACTTAAAGTTGGCTTCCTCATAGACTCCATGGGATCATAATTGAAACCCATGTAAGGCTTTTTTGAGTATAAATATTGACGTGCTGATTATGAACTCATATGTAATTCCACAACAAATAAGGAAAATCATTGGGAAAAGTAAAAACAAAGTAAGAGTATTAAAGTTATTTCATTCACAACTAACTATAACATATACTGATGAAGAGAGTGTAGCATTAGGAAAAAGATGGACCTACAAATAAGTGGAACAGGTCATAGCATCCAGAAATGATTCATAGCTATATAATCAACTCATTTTAATAAAAGATGCAAAGGCAAATACATGACGAAAATTCTCTTTTCAAAACCTTTTGCTCCAACAGCTGTCAGTTCACTCACGGACTGGAGAATTGAATGTTAAATTGAAAGCGAAACCGTATGTTCCACCATACACCTTTACACAAACCTTTTTAAGTGTTATTGAGATTAAGAATTGACAAACAGAAACAACCATAAGCACTTGCAAAATCTAAACCAGCGTTAAACTGGAACACTATTCATTAATAAAATAGAATAATATTTACTTGTGAACCAATGTGGATGAGCCTAAAGTGGATTTTAATATGAAAGAAGCAAGAGCTAAAGGCTCCTAATTGTATGATTCCATGTACATAAGAGAGATGAAAAAAGCTCAATGATTTCTAAGGGTTGGTAGAATGAAGAATGGTTGTCTATAGAAGGGATTAAAAAACAAAATCTAGAATGATAAAATTAATCTCCATGGTAATGGGCTGGTGAGCACATGACTCTGCATTTGTTACAACCCATAGAACTACACAGAGGAAAGCATGAAATTTAATATGCACAAATCAGAAAGAAGCAGACAGGAGTACAGGAGAATCCCACGAGTGAATAGNAAAAAAGCTCAATGATTTCTAAGGGTTGGTAGAATGAAGAATGGTTGTCTATAGAAGGGATTAAAAAACAAAATCTAGAATGATAAAATTAATCTCCATGGTAATGGGCTGGTGAGCACATGACTCTGCATTTGTTACAAGCCATAGAACTACACAGAGGAAAGCATGAAATTTAATATGCACAAATCAGAAAGAAGCCAGGAGTACAGGAGAATCCCAAGAATGAACAGAGAGTCTTTTAAAAATCAGATGGTACTACAAAGGTGTGAGTTAACCTTCCTGAAGGGAAATAGGGGAAAAAATGAGCTGACCTAACTAGTGTTAGAAAACAATATGTAGAGCAAAGTTGAAAGTAAAAGAAAACATAAAAAATACTATTCAGTAATATGAAGTTGATTCTCATGGGCATATAGATTAAGAACAAACTGAAGTCAGAAGCAAAAAAGAGACAGGTCATGCATGAAAAGCAGATGGCAGCTAGTTATGGAGAGGTTGGGGGTGAAGTGGTTGATCAAAATTTAGAAAAAGTACTCATGGACATGGACAGGAGTGTGGTGATTGCTGTGGGGAGGGGGTATAAGGGGACTAAATGGTAATGAAAAAATACAGTGAAGTTTAAATAAAAAAAAATTATAAAACTGATTTACCTGCAAGCCAGTCACACCAAGCAATTAATGAATTGCATTCATTGAGAACCAAGACTCTCACTATCAGAGAAGGAAGTTACAGATGAGAAAAGGGACAAGTTGGGGTGAAATAGAGGAGAGCACCAATTGTCAACCTTCTCCCTCTCATGTCACACATACCTAATGACTAAAATTCTGTAGCATACCAAAAAATATTTGTTGCTAATGTGATATAAAATAGTTATCCTTTCTATTCATTCACACTTGATGGCTATTGTGTTGGCTGCTGTTCGTTTTTAATTTGACAATCTACCGGAAAGAGGTTTGTGCCTCTGACTAAAAAGTCAGGTGTTACTTGTTTAAAAACTTTGTGGCACATTGTTTGAAAATTGTGGATGA
>NW_028073429.1:0-839 GCF_014824575.4 Sturnira hondurensis | reverse complement strand
GACCATAATGGCAGATTTTCCTCATCCTCAGCGGTAAAAGACTAGGTTTGTTTTTCATTTGTTTTTGCCTAAAAAAGAATTAATGAATCTCACCATGTCCCTGAAATGGGAGGCCAATTTCTGTGACTTTGTTATAGAATGGACACATTGGGGCAGCAGCGGAGCAAAATACTATTACCTAATGGACCCCCATTCCCCTGTACTAGGTTCATCTTGCCCACCACCAGGGAATTATAGCTCTCAATGCCAGAGATTGGTGAAAAGGAAAGGAATTATTTATTCAAAAGTTATACAGACTTAGAGTAATGATTTAATGTCTTCATTGAAATCCTAAAGTTCCTTAAAACATCCACAAACACACAGTCCTTGCCCTGACTGGTGTGGCTTGGTAGACTGAGCACTGGCCTGCGAATCAAAGGGTCACTGGTTTAATTCCCAGTCAGGACATATGCCTTGGTTGTAGGCCAGGTCCCTGAAAAGGGCATGTGAGAGGCAACCACACATTAATGTTTCTCTTCCTCTCTTTCTCCCTCCCTTCCCCTCTCTTTAAACATAAATAAAATATTTTAACTGAGCGCTGGCCTGCGAAGCAAACACACAGTCCTTCCTTCCTCCCTTTACCCAGTCCAGCCAGTCAGGGATACCGTATCTCAGGAAAAGAATAGAAGTCTCTGGCTCTGGTAGCTCCCTGTTCTTCCCAGTAATCCATGCTCAGGTAGCAGGCCTCCTGCAGTTTCCAGCACCATTCGCTGTGTTGCTGGGATCTCCAGTTCTCAATCCAAACCCATATTGTTACCGAACAAAGGGTCCGAGGGGGGGGCAATACTTGGCCCACCGAG
>NW_028073428.1:0-632 GCF_014824575.4 Sturnira hondurensis | reverse complement strand
ACAGGAGAATTCTACAAAGCTTTTAAGGAAGAGCTAACACCTATTCTTCACAAACTATTTCAAAAAATCCAAAAGGAAGGAAAACTCCCCAACTCTTTTTATGAAGCCAGCATCATCCTAATTCCAAAGCCAGATAGAGACACAACAAAGAGAAAACTTCAGACCAATATCGCTGATGAACGTAGATGCTAAAATCCTCAATAAAATATTGGAAAATCACATCCAACAATACATCAAAAAGATCATATACCAGGACCAAGTGGGATTCATCCCAGGGATGCAAGGATGGTTCAATATCCGCAAATCAGTAAATGTAATACATCACATAAACAAACGCAAAGACAAAAACCACATGCTCATATCGATAGATGCAGAAAAAGCTTTTGATAAGATACAACACGCATTTATGATAAAGGTACTCAGAAAAAATGGGAATAGAGGGAACATTCCTCAATATAATAAAGGCCATATATGAAAGACCTACAGCCAACATCATACTCAATGGGCAAAACCTAAGAGCTTTTCCATTAAGATCAGGAACAAGACAAGGTTGTCCACTTTCACCACTTCTATTTAACATAGTATTGGAAGTTTGAGCCTCAGCAATTAGACAAGAAAAGGAAATAAAAGGC
>NW_028073427.1:0-974 GCF_014824575.4 Sturnira hondurensis | reverse complement strand
GTAAAATAAACATGTTTGACATCTTTTACTTATAGTTTTATAATGATGATTTTTTAAAAAATTATTTATTGATTTTAGAGAGAGAGGGCAGGGGGAAAGTGAGAGAGGGAGAGAAACATAAATTTCTTGTTCCACTTATCGATGCATTCATTGGTTACCTCTTGTATGTGTCCTGACAAGGGATTGAACTTGTCACCTTGGTGTATGAGAATGGCACTCTAACAAAGCATCTGGCAAGTGCTATAGTTTTGAACTTGTACTTTGAAAATAAAGGAATGGTCCCTCTGTAGAAATGAAAATTTACTTAAGTTAATTTTGCGGGAAAGACAGACTTCTTTATTGGGTTTATAAACTAGCTAATTCTTTCAAAGACACTGCTGCTTCTCTGATCATTGGTTTCTAAGGACCCATTAAGCTATCTTAAAGAACAACTATTTTCAGCCTCAGGAACTTCTTTTTACATTAGGCTTCAGTGTTTACTACTCAAGTAGTAAGGGACTCAAACAGAGAAACCGTAAAAAGAATTGTATATCCTTATACTTAAACTTTACTTATACATGTGGAGATTATTTCTATGATTATTTCATTATTATGTCACTTACGTAGAAGTGTATGAAAGTCATTAGTAAGAGTTCACACGGGTCAGGTTTAAATGGAGCAGTAAAGTGGAAAGAGAAATGTCCCCCCAGAGCCACTCTACCATCTTCACGCATTAACCAAACATCACTTTGCTCATAAATTAATCTCATCAATTCAAAGAAACTTGCAAACACAAACTCTACAAATAAGCATATATTCTTAAAGCACCAATAATTTCTAATCCTTAAATAGTATGTTTATTCTCCCCTGATAATCTCATGGACATTATCTTGTTTTCTGTGCTCATTTCTCTCTAAGGTACTGAGAGATATTTTAAAATTGCCATGTTTCTAGAGTTGAAATGTAAGACAGAAAAGAAATTTACTTAATGACAA
>NW_028073426.1:0-847 GCF_014824575.4 Sturnira hondurensis | reverse complement strand
GCCAGTGCATCCCGCTGCCCCTTGACCGGAAGCGGGAGCTCAGGCCTCGGCTAGGATCTGACGGAGCTGGGGAAGCCGGCCCAGCGGCCTGTGCACCCTAGTATCCTGGGCCTTTTTGCGCGATTACAATAGCGACAAGGTTTCCTGGAAGATTAATTTGTTTCAGGCACTTAAAGCTCTCTATGTAGTTTGGCTTTTTTTCCTCACCACGTCTCTGAGATAGATATGGTATCGTCTCCGATTTTACACACTTGAAATCCAAAGCCTGGGAAAACCTAGTGCTTTGTCCCAGGAAATGGCGGAAGTGGATTAGAACCCTAGAAACTGACTCCTGCCTTTTTGTCCTTGTGGTTCTTTCTTGCCGCTGGGACTTGGTTGCCTGAATCGGAAAAGGGCGGGTCCGCCCTGGAGGATCCCTGCTTTGCTGGCGGGAGCTGTGGGCTCCTCAACGCCTTTTCAAGTTTCTTTTTTCATGCCTTTAATCCTCCCAACCTGTAAAAAACTTAGAATATTTAGCCATGTAAGTGTGCTACTTTTCAGAAATCTTACTTAAAAATTTAAAGTCTCTAAGAAAAATTGAGCCCTGGCTGGTGTATCTCAGTGGATTGAGCGCGGGCCTGTGAAGTAAAAGGTCACCGGTTCAATTCCCAGTCAGGGCATATGCCTGGGTTGCAGGCCAGGTCCTCAGCAAGGGACTCATGAGAGGCAACCACACAATGATGTCTCTCTCCTACTCTTTCTCCTTCCTGTCCCCTCTCTCTAAAAATAAATAAATAAATATTTTTTAAAAAAAGAAAAATTGAAAAAAGTGCCATAATCTAGAAGCAACTGCTTATATTAATTAGCA
>NW_028073425.1:0-674 GCF_014824575.4 Sturnira hondurensis | reverse complement strand
GTTTAAAGAGGGGGGTTTAATGCGCAAAAGTGTAGAGTTGGAACTGTACTGTTTGATTTCTGAGCCTTACTAACTAGGTGATTTTGATGAGCCATTCGTCGAATGTACTTCCGTTTCCTCCTCTATGAGACTGAGAACACATGCTTACTCCTTAACACATCGAAAGGTGAGTATAACTGCTTCTCTTTCCGAAAAGAAGGTAAGAAGGGGAATGAGATCTGTTAGGTGGTTATCACAGAAGAAAGGCTGCATGGGAAAATGCCCCTCCCTGATTCTTTCCCACGGTTGCCCCCTCCATTGAATAGTTCCCTCATTATGTATGACGGCAGACAGATGTCCGACAACTACCTAAACACGTCTCTCTGTGCCCTTTCCCCCAACTTGGTTCTGTCTGTTTCGAGTCCTGTATACTTTCCTCAAATGTGCCCACTTGCCTGAAGCATCCCTGTTCCAATCCAGACCAAACTCATCATCACCGCTCACTGAGCCTAGTGGAAGGCTTCCCTTCCTGGTCCCCACAAGCCAGCTGTGCCGACCACCCCCACGACAGCCCCCAGTCTGCTACAAAGACCTTCAACTGTCACCATGGTGGACGGGATAGAACACACTGTTGCCAGCATTTTGTGCAACCTGGCCGAAATCTCCCATTGTCGTGTAGTTACAGTCTACGAGGG
>NW_028073424.1:0-858 GCF_014824575.4 Sturnira hondurensis | reverse complement strand
AAAGCCTTCAAAGAAGAGCTAACCCCTATTCTTCACAGACTACTCCAAAAAAATCCAAAAGGAGGGAAAACTCTTTTTCCCCCCAACTCTTTTTATGAAGCCAGCATCATCCTAATTCCAAAGCCAGACAGAGACACAATAAAGAAAGAAAACTACGGGCCAATATCGCTGATGAACATAGATGCTAAAATCCTCAACAAAATATTAGCAAATCGCATTCAACAATACATCAAAAAGATCATACACCACGAGGAAGAGGGATTCATCCCAGGGATGCAAGGATGGTTCAATATCTGCAAATCAGTAAATGTAATACACCACATAAACAAAAGCAAAGACAAAAACCACATGATCATATTAATAGACGTGGAAAAAGCTTTTGATAAGGTACAACACCCATTTATGGTAAAGGTACTCAGAAGAATGGGAATAGAGGGAGCATTCCTCAATATAATAAAGGCCATATGTAAAAGACCTACATCCAACATCATACTCAATGGGCAAAAACTAAAATCTTTTCCACTAAGATCAGGAACAAGACAAGGTCACCCACTTTCACCACTTCTATTCAAAATAGTATTAGAAGTTCTAGCCACAGCAATCAGACAAGAAAAGGAAATAAAAGGCATCCAAATCGGAAAGGAGGAAACAAAGCTGGCATTGTTTGCAGATGACATGATAGTGTACATGGAAAATCCTATAGCCTCTACCAAAAAGCTCGAACTAATAAATGAATCTGGTGGAACAGTGTGTGACATAACGTCTCCAATTTCTCTTTTCCTTCTTTTTTTTTAGAATCCTTAGACTTCTGCATCTGCTACTTTAAAATGTTCTTATGCAGTTTCCAATGATCTTCAT
>NW_028073423.1:0-586 GCF_014824575.4 Sturnira hondurensis | reverse complement strand
CTTCTCATATCTTCCTTTTCTTTCTTTCCGTGTTCTCACTTTGGTAAATATATGCATATGTAACTTTTTCCCTGTTATTAACCACCCTCCAATGTCAATATATAGTTCTGTGTAAGGCAGTGGTATGAGAGGGATTAACATATATATTTATTAACTGCTTTTAAAAAATGTATAATGTACTTTATTAATATATACAGTTTTAGCATTTTTAGTTTTTTTAATTTTAATTTTTTAGCATTTTTCTTTATTTTATTTTTCCTCATTTCCACTAAGTCCTTTTATACCCCCTCCCCAAGCAATCACCATGAGTCCTTTTTCTTTTTTGCTCAGTCTCTCCACTCCGTAACCTCCCTTCACCACTAGCTGTCAGCCTGCTCTCCATCTATGAGTCTCTCCCCATTTTCCTGGTGTGTTCAGTTTGTTCATTAGATTCCACATATGAGTGAAATCATACATACATGTCTTTCTCTTAGTGGCTTATTCCACTCAGCATAATGTGTTCCAGGTCCATTTGCACTGTTGCAAAGGGCAACATTTTTTTCTGTTTTATGGTCAAGAAGCCTTCCATTGTGTAAATGTCCCATAC
>NW_028073422.1:0-812 GCF_014824575.4 Sturnira hondurensis | reverse complement strand
GTGGAGCAGGGACGGGCCGGAAAGATCCCCAGACCCAGGCACCCAGGCATCCAGGGTAGCGTGGGGCAGACCCAGTAAGGGCTCAAGACAGTGGGAGTGAGAAGCGAGACAGACCGCACAGCCCCCAGCAATGAACCCAGCAGCGGCTGACCTGGGTCGCACATTCTCAAGCAGTGGGACGAATTGCGTGGCCCACGGTGGCGGCAGGAGGAAGCAAAGGGTGCACGCCATTGCTTTCCTTTGGCCTCGCCCCCACATACAGCATCACAACCCAGAGACTGGGTCACCTGGCCCTGGTGAACACCTAGGGCTCTGCTCCTCATACGTAACAGGCACGAACAGTCCAAAACATGGCTCAAGAAGAACTCAAAGCCCCAGAGCCGATAACCCTAAGTGACCAGGAAATAGCGAACTGCTCAGATGCACAATTCAAGACACTGGCAATCAGGATACTCAAATTAGAGTTGATTTTAGCCACAAATTAGAGGAACATATGAAGGCTAAACTAATTGAAATGAAGGGAAATGCACAGGAAACCAATAGTGATGGAAAGGAAACAGGGACTCAAATCAAGAGGGTGGACCAGAAGGAAGAAAGAAACGACCAAAGAGGAAAAAGTGAAGTTATAAGAACTCAAAAAAATGAGGAGAGGATTAGGAACCTCCAGGACATCTTTAAACATCCCAACATCCGGATTATAGGGGTACCAGAAGGGGAAAAGAAACAGCCACGAGAGGAAAACTTATTTGAACAAATAATACAGGAGAACTTCCCCAGTCTGGCAAAGGAAACAGACTTCCAGGAAATCCAGG
>NW_028073421.1:0-1094 GCF_014824575.4 Sturnira hondurensis | reverse complement strand
AAGTCAGTGTTAGGGGCAGTGCAGGGACCACTCTGTAGAGTGCATGGCTTTCTGGCCACTTTGCTGTACATCTGAAACTGGTGCAAAATGGTACTGAATATAAACTACAGTGGAAATGTTACAGAAAACAACTCAGCTGCTTTTGGGTATACAGAGTGGAACTTTATTTATGGGCGTGGACGCAGACCCAGAGGAGGCAGTCTCCAAATTCTGGGCCCTGAGCTCAGGCAGGGCTTGTTTATATAGTGTGGCATGTGGAAGCGATTTTACTAAGCCTACGTGGCAGAAGCAGGTTTACAGAAGCAAGAAGGCAGGGCTGCTGATAGGCTCATACAATGTTCTTTTGTTCTTACTTCCTAGGTACTTAGTTGCTCACCCCTCTTATCTTAGTGGCTCAGCACAGGGACCACGTCCTTCCGACTGGTCCGGGCTCGTCTGGGCAGGTCTCCTGCTACAGAAAGAAAACACAATGAGTTGCCAGTTCACACCCTTTCGATGGCCATTATAAAAACAAAAAAACAGAAATGGAAACCAAGTGTCGTGAGGATGTGGAGAAATTAGAACATTGTACATTGCTGGTGGGAATTACAGATTGGTACAACCACTGCGGAAAACCCTTTGGCAGTTTCTCAAAAAATTAAACATGGGATCAGCATGCGATCCAGCAGTTCTACTTGTAGATATGTACCCAAAAGAATTAAAAAGAGGGACTCGAGCCGACACCAATGTTCAAAGTAGCATCATTCACAGCAGTTAAAAAGTGGAAACCCCTGGCTGGTGTAGCTCAGTGGATTGAGCGCAGGCCTGCGAACCACACGATCGCGGTTCGATTCCCAGTCAGGGCACATGCCTGGGTTGCAGGCCAGTTCCCGGTTCCCGGCAGGGGACACATGAGAGGCAACCATACATTGATATTTCTCTCTCTCTCTCTCTCTCCTTCCCTTCCTCTCTAAGATAAATAAATAAAACCTTTATAAAAAAAGTGGAAACCGCCCAAATGTCCATCAACAGATGAGTGGGTAAAACAAAGTGTAGTACATCTGTATGACAGACTATTATTCAGCCTTAAGAAGGAGTGAAATTATGACATATAC
>NW_028073420.1:0-912 GCF_014824575.4 Sturnira hondurensis | reverse complement strand
CCTCTCCTGCACTCTTCTTACTGCTTTCTGGCCTGGAAATGTCCCTAGCCCCCACCAGAGGTGGCCTGTTGCCCTGGCCCCTCCCCAGCCAAGGCTGAGGAAGGGCCGTCCACAACTATACTCCCACTTCTTCACTCTTGGTCACACTCAAAGCCACGGTTGGCTGGCCAGCCCTCACTGGAGACAGTGGCCACTCAAGCCCCGTCTTTTTCTACCCAGGTGCTGGTGGCCCCTCTGTCTTCCTGAAACTTTCCCCGTCCTCCCCTGAGGCCCCTCCCCTGGTTTCCCTCCTGCCTCCCTGGCAGCTCCTTCTTGGTCTCCCCCAGATGTTTCCTTTACCATGAAGGACGTGCCCAGTGCCATCCTGGGCTGCTTCTCTTCCCAGGCCTCACATGGCCCTGGGAATAGCCTCTCTCAGGCCATCAGTTATCAGGGACAGATGACAGCTGGTCTGTATCTCTGAGTCCATGACTTCCCAGATTAGCGCTGGCGGTGCCCAGGAGGCTGGGCCTGCTGTTCTGGCAGGTGCCCACTGCACAAGCCCTGAGCTGAGAGGCTGGGGAGAGGCTGCCTGTCTCCCTTCCTCCTGGGGACAGTCCCCACGGACCTCTGCCAGTGCCCATGCCCTGTCCTTTACCAACATCTTCTGTCCTTGTAAGTATGCCACAGCCTGCACACTCTATCCCATCCACGCTCCAGCCTCTCCCCAGAGGGCAGTCACTTCCACACCTGTGTCCGAGATTCCTCAAAACTCTGATTTGGCCATTTCATACACAACATCCAGGAGCCCACACCCCATAGCCTGGCATCAGGGTCGGAGGTAGGTGTTGGCTGCTGTGTCCCGGTGGGACTCTGGAGAACTTGGTCAGGGCCCCTTGGAAGGTGGCAGCCTGATTTTGTGGCCTCTTACAC
>NW_028073419.1:0-572 GCF_014824575.4 Sturnira hondurensis | reverse complement strand
ACTTCTGTGGACACCCTCTGGCTCCTGGCCACCTGCCCCTCTGCCCTCTTCTATGGCTCTCCTTGGCCACTGAATAGGAGGATGCAGGCAGGGATGAGGGCCTGGGCAGCCCTCACTCAGAAGGGGCAGGAGCTGCTGCATAAGTACACTTCCTTCAGTCTCTCTGGTGATGGTTCTGAGGGCCTTTCAGGGTCTCTCAGGATCCCCAGAGGATGGAGCTCTAGTAGCCCTAGGAGAATGCGCTGCCTCTGGCGGCTCCCTATCTCCTGGCTCCCTCCCACTCCCCTGCTTGGGCCTCCTGGCAGCACCCACTAGGCACCTACTAGCTTTGTCCATTTCCACCTCTGGGGGAACCAAGGAAGACAGTGCCCGGCCACTGATTCGCTTGCTCCTTGCCCTGGATGAGGCATTTCATCTCATCTCCTAGAGCCTGCAACCCATTCCCAGAATCCAGGTAGAAGTTTAGCCCACCTGCAGGGCGGGTGTGAGGGGAAGGGGGAGCCTGCTTGTGAACAGCTTGAGACTCCTTTGGGGTTGTTTCCCAAATTCTGGCCCGAGACCACCCAGAATAA
>NW_028073418.1:0-793 GCF_014824575.4 Sturnira hondurensis | reverse complement strand
CAGCAGAAGCAGAAATCAAGAAAAAAATCCCATTCAATATAGCAAAAACAAAGATAAAATATCTGGGAATAAACCTAACCAAAGAGGTAAAAGACCTGTATACAGAAAACTACACAACATGGAAGAAAGAAATCAAGGAAGACACAAATAAATGGAAACATATATCGTGTTAATGGATTGGAAGAATTAACATCATCAAAATGTCCATACTACCCAAAGCAATTTACAGATTCAATGCAATACCTATTAAAGTACCAATGGCATATTTCACAGACATAGAACAAACACTTCAAAAATTTATATGGAACCATAAAAGACCCCAAATAGCAGCTGCAATTTTGAGAAAGAAGAACAAAGTAGGAGGGATCACAATACCTGATGTCAAACTGTATTACAAGGCCACTGTAATCAAAACAGCCTGGTACTGGCATAAAAACAGGTACATAAACCAATGGAATAAAACAGAGAACCCAGAAATAAACCCAACTCTCTACAGTCAATTAATATTCAACAAAGGGGGCAATAACATAAAATGGAGTAAAGACAGCCTTTTCAACAAATGGTGTTGGCAGAACTGGACAGCTACATGCAAAAAAATGAAACTTGAGCACCAACTTATACCATATACCAAAATTAATTAAAGGTGGATAAAATACTTAAATATAAGCCTTGAAACCATTAATGCCCTAGAGGAGAACATTGGCAGGAAAATCTCAGATATCCCATGCAGCAATATAATACGTCCCCTAGAGCAAGGGATATAAAGGAAAGAATAAACAAATGGGATCTCATC
>NW_028073417.1:0-869 GCF_014824575.4 Sturnira hondurensis | reverse complement strand
TGATAAGACTGTGTCACAACTGAATACAGATCATTTTACTTTTTCATTGACAATTTGGATACAATTTGGACCACAGGCTGTCGCCTGGGCACGAAGGGGGCACTTGGGGTCTGGGCCCGACGGGGAGGGAGCAAGTCTGAGGAGCTGAGTGGGGCTGAGAATGACAGGAGGCGAGGCCGTGGGGGTTCATCAGCTCTGGTAACGGGCTGGACCTGGGTGAGGGATAGAGGAGACGGGGGTGACCTCCCGCGGGGTGCGGGGGGGGGGCGGTCGTGCGGCCTCTGCAGCAGGTTCTTGGAGAAGACACATTGGGCGGGGAGGGGGGGGATGTTGGACGCTGGAGGGACCCCTGTGCACGGTCTGCTGCGCAGTCACAGAGAAGCTCTGGGGCTGAGGAGAAGGTTCTGGACCAGATGAGATTGTCCAGGGAAGGAGATCCAATGAGACAGAGCAAAGGACTGAGTCCTAGGAATGTGAGCAACTGTGACTCACATTGTCTAAAAGAAGGTTCCAGAAAGTAAGAGAGGGTGTTAGGAGAATCCCGACAGAGAAAGTGGCATGGGGGTGCTGAGGCTGAGAGACCTAAGACGGTGGACAGACTTAGGAAGGGGAGGACAGAGAAGCTGAAATGTGGGTTGGAAATCAGGGAGGCCCTGGGAGAGGAGGTTGGCTGCAGCAGGCCCCACAAGAGCCACCCCGCCATTGGCTGAGAAGTAGGTGGGGACGGGGGTGGGGCACGCTATCCTTGGGGGCTGAGATGGCGTTTGGTTTGTCTTGGGCGGCCCATGGCTAGAACAGAGCAGTGTTGGAGCCGGATTGTGCTGTTCTTTCAGGAAGTCGGGTATGACGGGAGGGAGAGAGGTGAGGTG
>NW_028073416.1:0-1569 GCF_014824575.4 Sturnira hondurensis | reverse complement strand
TTATTAAAGAGCGGGGGCGGGGGGAGGGGAGCAGCTTTCAGCTGATACCATGGAAGAACACCAGATATAGAGTAACCTCAATTAAACAAAAGGGATGTGCCCATGAAAAGAATATTAAGCCTTCTCTGAAGGGGGTTATCTTCCAGAGTCTCTACCACTTTCATTAAAAAAATTGTAGCATACAATAAAATATTATCAATAGTTCAAGGAAAAGGGATCAAATGCCCCTAAAACAGAAAAGAAAAACAATAAAGCCCTGGCTGGTGTAGCTCAGTGGATTGAGCGCGGGCCTATGAACCAGAGGATTGTGGTTCGATTCCCAGTCAGGGCACATGCCTGGGTTGCAGGCCGGTTCCCTACAGGCCAACTCCCAGCAGGGGACGCACAAAAGGCAACCATACATTGATGTTTCTCTCCCTCTCTCCTTCCCCTCTAAAGATAAATAAATAAAATCTTTTAAAAAAAAAGAAAAACAATAAAAACAGACCCCCAAATAGCCAGTAGGTAGAAATAATCCAAGAGTCTATCAATGGATAAATAAAATGTGAGATGTGTGTGTGCACATAATGGAATATTACTCGGCCTTAAAAAGGGAAGAAACTCTGAGATATACTACAATATGTATGAACCTTGAGGACATTAGGCTAAATTATCAGTAACAAAAAGACAAGTACTATATGATTCCACTTATATTAGGTACTGAGAGTAATCAAATTCAGAAAGAACAGTGGTTACCAGTGGCTGGGAGGTAGGGGCAGTGGGGACAAGAAGAATGGGGAGTATAATGGGTAGAGAGTTTCAGTTTTGCAAGATGAAAATTTCTGGGGATGGGTTACACTACAACGTGAATGTAAAGCTACTAAAATGCACACAGAAAATGATTAAGATGGCCCTAGCTGGTACGGCTCATTTGGTTAGAGTGTCATCATGTGCAGACTGAAGGGTTGTGGGTTAAATTACTAGTCAGGGAACATACCCAGGTTACAGGTTCAATCCTCAGTCAGGCCTCATATGAAAAGGAAGCCAATTGATTTTCTATCTCACATCAATATTTCTCTTTCTTGCTCTCTCTCTCTCCCCACCCCCCTTTCCTCTCTCTGTAAAAGCAATGAAAAATTGTCCTTGGTTGAGGATAAATATGTATATGTATGAAGATACATATAAAAAAGAATGATTATACATAAAAGAATATATATATATATATACATATATATATATATACACACATACATACTATTGGCTGAAATAAATTCAACATTCTTTCTAAAAAACAATAAAATACAAATATGGAGTAATGTAACATTTACAATGTGTAAATTTAAAATTACTAGATAAAAAACAATAAAATGTGACCCATAAGCAGGAGGAATATCAGTTAGCAGAAGCAATCCAGAAATGACAGAGATGATGAAATTAACATACCAAAACATTAAAATAGCTATTAAGACAGGAAGATAGTGTAGAGAACTGTAGGATACAAAAATAATAAATGAAATAAAACTTCCAGAAAAAAAGATACAGTCTGAAATAATAATTTTCTGAAGTGGGATTAATAGCTGAGTAAGCACT
>NW_028073415.1:0-602 GCF_014824575.4 Sturnira hondurensis | reverse complement strand
ATTGATGTCACGCAAACCATTCTCATTATATGAACAATGGCTGGACTTTTTCATACCTGTGTGTATGTGTGTAGATCTTGTGTGTGTGTATGTATATATATATATATACACATATATATACATATGTGTAGATCTTGTGTGTGTGTATATATATATACCTTATATGTATGTATATATTATTTATACTATATATATTATTTAGGTCTGGATTAAAAAGGGAAAGAGAGAGAGAGTGTGTGTGTATGTGTGTGGTGGATTTATAGGGGGTTGGAGTAGAAGATAGAGATAACTTCTAAGAGGATTATTTGGAAAGTGACTTGCATGTTGATTAATTCTTACAGAAGTATCAGTTGACAGAAAAGCCCAGACAGTGAAATCTAGTTCAATTTAGTAATTTGAAGTACAGCGGTGAAAGGGAGAGGGGTCTCAAAAGTCAAACTGCAGGCAGAGGGGCAGAAGAATGTGGAAAAAAAGCAACCTCTTCCCTGGCTGTAGGAGATGGGGAAAGGGTGAGTATTAGAGACTATTAGCAATGTATGGACACTCAGGTTGTGTGAGCTCCTCTTGGCTCCGGTCTTTTGGGCAACTTTCCTATTCCCCCC
>NW_028073414.1:0-2483 GCF_014824575.4 Sturnira hondurensis | reverse complement strand
TTCAGAAATTGTATTCTTCATTTCCTCTTGGCCTTTGCTGATGGTTTCTATATATAGTTTTCTATATATAGTTTCTATATAGTTTATGGAGAGTTCATTGTAGCTCCCCTGTAGTTTCTGGTAGCTCGTTGTAAGCTCTTTGAATTTACTGATAACAAATGCTTTGAATTCAATATCTGATAGTTGACTTGCCTCTATTTCATCTAACATTCTTTCTGAGACTTCCGCCTTTTCTTTCATTTGGGGATTGTTTCTTTGTCTTCCCATTGTTTGTGATGTTCTTCTCGTTGGCCTTAGCTTCTTAAATTGATCTGTTCTGATTCCCTGGGGTTATGGTATGAATTTCTGTGGTAGAATATCTGTGAAATCCAGTGCTACAGTCTCCTGCAGGTATCTTGGTGTTCTCCACTTCCACCTACTCCTTTTTTTGTGCGTGTGTGGTCAGTTGGAGAAGGAGGCAAAATGGTTTATGATAGCAGAAGAGTATTTTATGTTATTTACAGTCACAGTCAGTAGAGAAGAAATAGACAATCTTTAGGCTATGTATAGAGTTAACTGTGCTCTTCAACCCAGCTTGCCACTTTTAAGAAAGGATGGACAGAAGATAAGTCTCTTGTTGGGAAGGGAAGGCTTGTGAGTTTTATCTAGAAAGCAGTGTGGTTGCGGGTGGTCAGATTTTGAGGTAAGGTGAGAATAAAGGTTACTAACTAGGTGTAGCGTGTGAGCAAATACAGTTAACCACTACAGTAATAGAATTCAGGAACTTGTAAGGTGGTCTAAGGTCCGAGAGATGTGTTGTGAAGCATTAACCATTGTATAGAACAGGTATTATTTACAATATTATTAGAGCAACATTCACGTGACAGATTCTATGTGATCTGTCTGAATGGGGGTTATAGAGCTTGGGTAGTATGCCAAAGGAAAGCAGGTGGTGTGAAGTATAGAAAATTAGCAATACACTGTGGGGGAAAGAACAGGGGAAACCTGTCAAATAGTACAATATAACCAGCCAGGACTAAGAAATTTGTACAGAAAGAGGAGGAATACAAAGATATTATTAAAATAAAAAGGAAGTGAGAATAATGCAAAAAAATAATAATACACCAATAATACACCTATGCAGCAACTTGAGGCTTCTCTGCTATAGCAAAGTAAAATTTGTCTCTGTGTCACTATTGTTGAGATACCCCCTCTTTAGGTCCCACTATGGTCCTTTCGCAGTTCCCAGTTATTTGTGTCTCTTGTGGGTAAAAGAAAACTAAACAACAAACAAACAAACAATCCAACACACACACACACACACACACACACACACAGTCAGGAGAAAGGGGGAATAAGCGAAAAGTTTGGGAAGAAAGAAAGAAGGACTAAAACCGGACAAAAAGAAAAATGAGGGACAAAGTATTGAAAGGTAGAGCAACAATACAATTAAAAAAATATAAGATTGCTTAGTGAAGAAGCTGGAAAAAAATCTTACTTTGTCAGTTTCAAACTGTCCAAACCGATTTTTCTGGTTGCAGCAAGACCTCTCTGTGAGCTGGGATGCAGGCGCGCACCCGCACACACCCTGGAGCACGCGTGCGAGCCAGGCTACTTGATTGGAATGTGGGCGCCTGCACCCCCAGCAGGCTGCCTGGGTCCTGCAGGATCTGGCATCTAAGTGTTCCCGCCCTTCCCCTGGAAGGCCGCTGGGCTGGTTGGGCCGTGAGGCAAGTTGCCGTTGGAGAACACCTCAGTTCACTTTCCAATAGAGACTTTTCCACAAAGTCTGCCTCTCAGCTCAGCCCAAATCCCCAAAAGACCAGCGACGACAGTGTCCTTCTCAGTTCCCTCCGGCTGGCAGGTTGGCGACCACAGAGTCTGCAGTTGAACAGGGCCCTCCGCCCCTGCTACCCTTTACGTAAACTTAAGCCCATAGGTCTCTGCCCAGTATTGCCCAGCCTTGCCTAGACGGGGAGGGAGGCAGTCAGTTCTCTCCCACGGTCCTTGTAGCAGGCCCACAGCTCCCATGGAGTCTGTTGTAGACCTACCTGGTGCTGGGCTTTCGGAGTTCCCTCCGCAGAAGGCGAGCCGGCACTGGTTTCAGACAGGAGCCTCTGTTTCCCACCGATGCTGCTAGGTGCAGCCGAGGTCGCCCGCAGCTTCTCGTCTGTACTCACACACGGGCAGAGGTTGCCTGGCCGCCTCCTATTGTCTGCACTCAAGTATCAGGTCAACGGCGCAGTCGCTTTTGTCCTCATTCACCTTCCGGAGTGCTCACTGAGCTCCAGCTGTCTGGTACCTCGGTCACACTCTCTGGTCTCTTATTTTCATAAATGCTGGGTAATTGTTGGTTGATTATGCTGTTCTTCAGTAGATCCGCCTGGATTTTCTACCAGGTGCATAGGAGCTAGATTCCCTCCGTGCTACTCTGTCGCCATCTTAATCTCTGTCCCCTGCAACATTTGTAATTTAAAAATATGAATGATAAAAGTAATCCAATG
>NW_028073413.1:0-938 GCF_014824575.4 Sturnira hondurensis | reverse complement strand
CTCTGTATTAGTCTCCTGTGGCTGCTGTAACTAATTACCACAAGCTTGGAGGTGTAACATAACAGAGATTGATTCTCTCACAGTTCTGGAGGCCAGAAGCCCGAATTCCACGTGTCAAGCAGTTCACACTCCTTCTGAAGCTCAAGGGGAGAGTCCACCCTTGCTGCTCCAGCTGCCCTGAGTCCAGCTGCTCGCTGGCCTGTGGCTGCATCCCTCCTCTCTGGCTCCCTCTTCACGTGGCTTCTCCTCTTCTACCCGTCTCTCCTCCGGGTGTCTCTTATAAGAAGACTTGCCATTGGATTTAGGGCCCACCTGGACAACCCAGGATAAGTCATGTTGAGATCCTTAATTACACCTGCAAAGACGCTTTTCCTCAAGTAAGGTCACAGTCACAACAGTCACAGGTTCCTGGACGCAGACGTATCTTTTGCCCCCACTATTCAGCCCACTCCGGGACCTCTGCTCCGCCACCCTGGCCCTTGGAAGGGCGGGGCCTAGAGTCATAGTCTCTCTCTCACTGGCCACCACGAGGCCTTGACCTCTGAGCTGCAGTGTTTGCATCTGCCAAACAGAAAACCGAATGGGTAACTGTCGCGGAAAGACCAGGCAAATGTCAGGGGGCCACATGCTTTCCTAGTGTTTCTTGTCCTTTAAGAGAAAAAGCAGATAGACTTTCCCACCTATTCTCCAAAAACTGGGGCCTTTTTGAAAAGTGGGCTAAGAGAGTGGGGCCTGGAGAGCTATTGGGAAAACACCCCCAAGTTCCTTCTGAGGGTCGCGTGGCACGACCTCGCCCTCACTGTCACTCCACTGAGTCAAAGCACAGGTCTCCAGAGCGCGCCTCTGATTGGGCAGCCCCTGCTACCGGGCCAGGTGCGGGCAGGGCGCTCACCTGGCCACAGCCACAGCTGTAGTGAGAGTCCCTGCCCCTCAACTCC
>NW_028073412.1:0-834 GCF_014824575.4 Sturnira hondurensis | reverse complement strand
GATGTCCAGAGGGAAGGAGGGGCAGGGGCTGGGTGGAGGCAGACAAAGGTGGGGGGGGGGAAGTGGGGACATCTGTAATAGTGTCAGTGTAACAGTAGGAATTGTAACCTACCTCACTATTTTTGACATTATTTCTGTAAATGTTCACACTAATATGCAGCTTGTTGATGAACAGTACATTTGTATAAGAACCCTGGGAACTAACTTCAGAAGATGCAGACTGTGACCTTCAGGCATCCCAGCTCCGGGAGGTTTGCTGACCTCCAAATGTAAAGCCAGGATAACATGAAGCCAAGATGACTAAGCCAGGGTGACGCACACCAGACCCTCACTTTCCTTATCAGAATGGACTGTGCTTGTCTGCACGTAGAGAACTTTTTAACCGCCGCCCTTGATTTCTTTGTTCTGTTCCCCTCCCCCTCCTTATTACAATCTCTGTTTCCAATGAGATACGAAGATGGACTTTGAGACTTGGGGTCCCCATCTTCTAGGTGACTGGCATCTGAATAAACCACCTTCCTTTGGCCCCTGTCTCTCTACTATTAGCTTTTAAAGTGGCAGGCAGGTGGATGAGACTTTGGTTTTACATCAACAATAAAAAATAAACACACACACACAAACAAGGTACTTTTTTAAAGTAAAAAGGCAGAACACTGAATGGAAATTGCACTTCTCAGGGCCTGAGACAAACGGTTACTTGTAGCAAAAGTGCCAAGACTAGAGGATACAGGCAAAGAGCCGACTGTACCCCCTGCCCCGACTGTACCCCCTGCCCCAACTGTACCCCATACCCCCTGCCCGACCCGGCTCACAGCAGGGCCAAGTGCAGTGCTG
>NW_028073411.1:23739231-23742952 GCF_014824575.4 Sturnira hondurensis | reverse complement strand
AGCTCCCCACGCCTGTGCACACCCTGTGGAGGGGAGGGGGAGGGGTGTGTGCGGGGTGTAGGTCTCAGAGGAGGGCTGCGGGAGCCAGCTGTGTCCTGGGCCCACAGCCCCCAAGCTCCTCAACCCGAGATGCACACAGGGCCCTGGAGGGGGACCGGGCCTGAGATGCTGCCTATCTTCTTTGTAAGTTTATGTTTAGCTGTAGCTGACCTGAAATGTTGTGTCGGGTTCAGGTGTAGGACACAGTGATTCGACAAGCGCACGCCTTCCGAAGTGACCGCCACAATGAGGCAGGTACCGGGCCCTCAGGGAGCATCGTCATCCTCACGGTGTTACTGCCTCTATTCCCTACACTGCAGGTCACATCCCTGGGACTAGGTTCCTGCTTCTCAATCCCTCCCCCTTCCCGCCCATCCCCCACACCCGCCTGGGTGCAGCCTCCGCCTCCCAGCCACGGGCTGCTCTCTTAGTGAAGTGTCACTGCCAGGACAGGACGCCACTTGTTTCCTCAAAAATGTTGGAGTTTGTGATGCTAAGGAAACTCCCCCCGAACGCACCAGGTGTATTCAAGAGAAGCGCGGGGCGGGGCCGCTTCCATCCTGAAAGGAATGGGGTTCCATCCCAAGTGCCCCAAGGTCTTCGGTCTTCTCAAGGCATTTTCCAGTTATTCAACTACTTGATTCAAATAGTTACTTTTTTTTTAAAGATTTTATTTATTGACTTATTTATCTTTAGAAGGGAAGGAGAGGGAGAGAAACATCAATGTATGTTTGCCTTTCATGCGTCCCCTGCTGGGAGTTGGCCGCAGGGAACTGGCCTGCAACCCAGGCATGTGCCCTGACTGGGAATCGAACCGCGATCCTCTGGTTTGCAGGCCCGCACTCAATCCACTGAGCTACACCAGCCAGAGCCCCAAATAGTTACTTTTTAAATGTCAGGTGCTGGCCCCTCTGCTCGGCCCCGCCACTTTCTGTGGAAGGGAGACCCAGTGAGAGCCAGGGAGGGCAGGGTGTGGACCCCCTTGAGGGCAGAGGTGCCGGGCCACCTGCTCAAGGAGGACACAGAGGGGCCATTGTGGGGGGCTGGCCTGACACCCGCTCTGCCGACTGGGAGGGTCTCCCTTTCAGATCCAGCCTCTCTTTGGTCAAATAGTCATTGTCACCCAGTGTGGCCGGGCCCATGGACAAGGGGCTCCCATCCTGACCCCCTGCTTCTGCCTCCCCTCCTCCCTTCCCGACGCCTCGTGTGAAAGAACCTTCTGTTCTCGGCCCCCGCCTCCTGACCACCATCCCCGCCGGCCAGCCCCGTGCTCACAGAGGCCGCTCACTCCCAGTCGGGCCAGTCCCGCCATCAAGCTTGGTCCTTCCCGCTGCGTGTCATAGGGTGACCACCTGTTACAGCTTGTATCGCTTCTCCAAAAAAAAATGTAGGTGCCCTAACACCCAGTCCCGGGAAGTGACCTTTGGAAACAGGAAATCTTTGCTGCGGTAACCAGTCAGGTGGGTTACCATTGGTCCAGTGTGACTGGGAGGTCCACGAGGAGATGGGGGCTGAATGGAGCCCAGACACACCGCAGGTCACAGCGTCACCCACCTGAAGCTAAGGGAAGGCCAGGAGCCTGTGGAGCCAGTGGCCCGTTGACCTTGATCCTGGACATCTGGCCTCCAAAGCCTTGAGAGGCAAATGTCTGCTGTTTCAGGCCTGTTCAAGGTGCTCGGTTCCAGTGGCCCTGGGACAGCCCCCTGCCATCTGCGCCCACCTCCAACACAGCCCCAGTCCTCGGGAGAGGGCTTGGCCTCCCCTGCCACCTGTCCAGGCTGGGCTCTTCCCCGCCGTTCCCTCCCCTTGCAGCTCTCCCTGGTTCCCAAGGTTCTCCCAGCCCCTTTGTGTTCCTGACCCCAAAGCTGCACCCCCATTCTGCCCAGCACCACGCCCCTCCACCTGACACTTGGTTCCTGAGACACCCTCCCACTCGCCCATTCCCTCTGTCCCTGCCCTCACGACGTGTTTGCTGACCAGGCTTAGCTGGCCAGGCTGTGGCTACAAAAGACCCCAGCACTCAGGGGCCAGAGACGGAGGGTCATTTCCTGCTAGTCCCCCGTGTCTGTCCAAGGTCGACACACCTGGGCTCCCTGTGGTCCTCACTCCTGGGTCCGGATGATGCCTGAACGGAGTGATCCTGAGCACACCCAGTCCCAAGGGGGCCGAGAGCGGTGGCCCTTAACTGACCACATGTCTGGATGACGGCACTGAGGTCTGCCGGACTTAGTGGATTCAGCCAGCCCCCTGCTAGGGACACGGGAGTCACCAGGGGCTGCTCCTTCTCCCAGACTGTGACTGGCTGGTCTGCTTGGCCCTACCTCCCATCCTCTCCTAGCCAGCTGGCCTGGGGAACCCGGTCCACACCCCGCCCTCTGGCCTCTGGGCCAAGGCCAGGTCTCCCGACCAGCGGCGCCCACCCTGCCACAGCCCTCTCTCCGACTTCGTTTTCCAAGGCATCCCACCCGCCAGTCTCTCCTTGGCCCGGGGAACGGGCCCTCTGAGCCCCTGTCCCCTTTGAACTCTCCAACTGGGCCTCCCATCTCCCCCCACCCCGAGGCCCAGTTCCCCCAAACAAGCCACCGCAACCCCCCCAGGCCTCACCTGGCAGGTAGGCCCCCTCTTGTCCTGGGGACCCTGGTCCAGGTCACTCTTTCGACCTGACACCCTCCCAGGGCCAGCAGGCTGGCTCCTCCTTGGCGACTCTCTGTTCCCCAGAGTCCTTCTGTCTCAGCAACTGTTACCCTCTCTGACCCCTCCCTCCATCCCCTCCCTCCACCCCCACCTCTCTCCTTCCTTCCCTCCACCTTCCCATCAGTGCCTGCTCCCATGCTGCAGGACAGAGACCACCCTCCCTCCCCCGCATTGGAATGATGAGAGCTGAAGATGGCCCAAGAGTTGCAAATGGCTGAAAAACACCAGCATGCCCTGACAGGTGTGGCTCGGTGGGCGGGGCACCCTCCCACCAAGCAGGAGGGTTACTGGCTGGATTCCCAGTCAGGGCACACGCCTGGGTTGTGGTCCCTGGTCAGGGGGGTGTGAGAGGCAACTGGTCGATGTTTCTCTCCTTTTCTTTAAAAAAAAAAATCTTGGTCGCTATGCAGATTTTAATATGAGAATAATCATTTTCCTTGAAGAGATTTTTAAATGGTTGATCTTTTTTGAATTCAGCTACTCATTATTCAGAAATACTGACCTGGAGGATTTAAGAAGTTCGTCTCGAGCGGGGCCCCTGGAGACGGCTGGTGCCGCCAGAGATTTCCATCCGTCCCTGGATTTTGAACTGGGGCACCTGTGCAGACCCTGGGACGTTCTTTGTCCAGAAGCCTCCGCCTGTGTGTCGACTTCCACCTCGTTCGTTTCAGAAACACATTCTTCACGTCTCCACGAGGCAGTCGGGAAGTCACTTGCAAGAGACTCGCTATCTGCAGCTCCCACCACCAGGGCCTCCCTGAGCCCAGCCCCCTCCCCCAGGCTCCACAGGCACCTGCAGCCCTGGGTGGGGCCCTCAAGTCTGGAGGCAAAGCCCATAAAAGAGCCGCTTTCACTCCCTGGACGGACCAGCCCTCTTTGCTCTGCTCGCAGATCACAGTCCTGCCTGTTTTCCATTATCTCTGCCTTTCCATTTCACTTGCATGAAGAACCCAAGTTCGAGGGAGAGCAGCCAAGATTGGATCCGCCC